>NC_139712.1:15182419-15184919 GCF_964188405.1 Protomyctophum parallelum | reverse complement strand
GTGTGTGCGCGCGCAACCGTGTGCACTGTGTGCACAGATGTGCGCGTGTGTGGGCGCGGTTAGTGTGTGCTCCATGGACAGCACATTTGAAAACTTGAAATGATAGATTTTGATGCCCTGAAAAAGTGGATTTTGATGCCAATACTTTTGTACTTTCACTCAATTACACTTTGAATTCTAGACTTTTACTTGTTAACAGAGTATAGTACTATATTGTAGTATTAATGCTTTTACTTACTGTAGTCTAAGTAAAAACATTAAGTATACTTTTTCCACCACTAGACCACATGACACTCTTACATAACGTGTTTCCCTAGAAATGGACCACCACCTGTTACCTAGACAACCTACCTCCACGATGGCGCCGCCCGGCTGCCGGAGGAAGTGCCTGTATCGCTGGCGGAGGCCGCTCAGGTAGGTGGTGTAGATGGTGACGTGGGTGCTGGTCTCTCCGTCCGTGACCTCTTCTCTGGGGGGTCGGCGGCATCACGGGGCCCATCGGAGCCCAGCGCGGGGCCCCCCTCTGTCCACATGTAGTCGTACACGGCCCACCTGTATAGTGGGGTACACACACGAGGGGGTTGGGGGGTATGTTGATGGAAGGATGAGAGAGAGAAGGAGACAGGGAGAGTTAGAGAGAGAGAAGAAGGAGAGCAGTGTTGCCAGATGTACAGTAATTATCGTATTTGTACGATCATTTTGCCGTCGATCATTCCAAAAATACCCAAATGTAGCCTACAACAATTTCGCTATATCACAGAAAGAAGTGTGTGGATTTTCTAAATTCCCTGGCTGCTGATTCCGGATCCGGTTTGGCTTTCAAAATAAGTCACGAAATCAGTAATCTGACCCAGGATCTGTACTTGGAGGCATTAAAATCACACACTTGTGTGAAGTGACGGGCCACTCGCTCCGTCATCGTAAAAAGTCCATAGACTTGGCTGCCACATGATGTCACTAGGGGTCAACCACTACATGATAAAAAAGTCCCTAGACTTGGATGCCACATGATGTCACAGCCTTGCTGAGCCATGATGAGGCCCATAGGCAGGCCTATCTCCTGTTTATTCCAGTCCAGTTTATTTGTGTAATTAAGTCCTGGAAGTTGCCTCCTTCCACACAACATATGTTTTTATCACGTATATAGGATCAGTTAATGTTTCCCTTCTGGCAGCACTGGATAGAGAGAGAGAGAGAGAGAGAGAGAGAGAGATGAGAGAGAGAGAGAGAGAGAGAGAGAGAGAGAGGGAGAGATGAACCTGTGGAATCAGGTTCCTTTTTAAAGTTAGTTTGTTGTACAGTTTGTTCATTTAATTTTTGTTTTGTCCAGTATGTGCGTGGCCAATGGTGACATCGCCAAATTCTGGATTATATATTATGGAGTATACGGTTGTCTATACGAACATGTACGTAGTTAGCACCTTTAGTACCTTAGCCTAGGGCTACGATTATAATCGTAGATAGCAGAGAAAATGTTAAGGCAGCCGACGGTTCCACGCGCCGTAAAAAGGTGCCCTTTTTTTCACTTGACAGCACCTGCCACTCAAAATGTCTGTGTACGCCACTGGTCAGAAGTACAGTAAGTCCAGTGAGTGAAGGGAGAGGAGCGGGGTGCAAACAGTGGCCCTATAGTGGTCAAGACGCATACCACATAAGCAAGTCACGGGTTCGATTCCCGAATCCCGAGCCTGACAGCATTTGCCGCGTCTCAGTCCCCGTCACTCTCTCTCCCTTTCTCTCTCTCTCCCTGTTTCATGCCACTCTGAACTGTACTATATCCAATAAAGGCAGAATGGGGTGCATACTTAGTTTAGACTATAGTCATTGGTTAGACATGGGTTAAGGTTAGGTTTAGGTGTGCTGCCCCGTGGGAGGTTAGGTTTAGGGTGAGGGTTTGAGATAGGTTGTAGTTGTAGGACTAATGACTGGTCTAACCAATGACTAGTCTAAACCAAAAAATGTCTAAACTAAGTACTGCACCCGGCAGAATAGCCCAAAAAAAGAGTGAGAGGAGCTCGACAGGGCTTAGAGCAAGGTTCCCTAACCCTTCAACACAATCATTTTACCCTACGCCTGGCCGGGACAACCTAACCCTAGGATGTGACCTCACATTTACTGTAGGTGAGGACAAATCTGGCATGATCCTATAGCCAAAGTTTCTGTTTTATGGTGTATTTTTCCATCAGTATACGAACATTTTGCTATGGAATATTACAAACATCCTAGGAAACACAGAGAGAATGCCGCGACCCAGATAACACAAAGGATGAACACATGAAACCTAACATCCCTATTCTATAGGCATAACATAATAGGTGAACTTGGCAATTGAAATTGAAATTTGGCAAAAATGAATGAACATCAGGCAAAGTAGCAAAAATAGCACAATACAGGCCCAAAATATTTTGCGATGCGATATGTTGTAACCTTGTAGCTCAGCTATTTTTGCAATTTTATATACAATGGAGTTCAAGTGGAGCCACGGTCACAATGGAGACAA
>NC_139712.1:15139919-15177419 GCF_964188405.1 Protomyctophum parallelum | reverse complement strand
CATTGCCATAGGCACCATGCTGATTAATAAACAAAAACTAACAAGGCCTTAGAGTCTCTTCTCCCTTGGTGTCAAATGTTTAGGTATTCCAGGTAAGTGTGTGTGTGTGTGTGTGTGTGTGTGTGTGTGTGCGTGCGTGCGTGCGTGCGTGCGTGCGTGCGTGCGTGCGTGCGTGCATGTGTGTGCGTGCGTGCGTGCGTGCGTGTATGTGTGTGCGTGCGTGCTTGCCTGCGTGAACAATTGAACACACAAAAGCTTGCATGTGTGTACAAATATGGCACTAAAGTAAAGAGCTGTTTATAACCTGTACATGCGTGTGCAATGTACGCATGTACGCATGTGTGTTCCTGTACCTGCGTATATGTGCACACACATGTGCATGTGCACGCGCGCGCGCGTGTGTGTGTGTGTGTGTGTGCATGTGCGTGCGTGTGTGTGACTTAAGTCACAGAGCGAGGTAGAAAGGAGAGGCCTCCACGGGCAGACAGGCTGAGCCCGCCTGGCTGGTGTCCAGGACGGGAGCCTGAGGCCTGGGCACGGGCAGGCCTGTCAGTCCCCCTGATCCCTGGATGATTGATCCAAACTACACAGCCATCATTACCATACACACTCTCTCATCCCCAGGTCTCCCTTCCTCTGTCTAATTTTACCTTCCATTTGCATGCTCCCATGGACTAATTAAATCTCTTCTCTCTCTCTCTCTCTGCTAGTCTTTCATCCTCCCTCCATCTTTTCTCATTCCCTCACTCTCTCTCTCTCTCTCTCTCTCTCTCTCTCTCTCGCACGTACCTCTCTCTCGTTCTCGTCATCGGCGTGACAAATAATGCAGAGCATTTGTTGGCACATTATTATGTATGAAATGTGAGGGTGTAATGTATTCCAGCTTCAGTATTCCACTGAAGATCTCCAGACCCCGTGTGTAATGAGCACAACACAACTAGCCTCTCTCTCTCTCTCCCCATCTCTTCTTCAAGACAAAAGCTGCTGACCTTCTCGTTCCCCCTATACCAACCCCCCCCCCCCCCCCCACATAATTTATACAGCGGGGCTGGAGCTTTTCTCCACACACAGCCGCGGCGGCTGTGATCCTTTCGTTCGGTTTGCAGTTCTGTCCCACTTGGCTTTAATTTACAGTGGGAAAATAATTAGAATCTCACTTTTGCGAAGAGTGGAGTGAAAATGTAAACAATGCTTCCCTGCGGGCGGGTGCTTCATCACGTTGACAGGTGCATTTGAATTTGCCTGGGTGGCGGACAGCCTTGGTTATTTATGTGTCAGTCGCACATGGAAGCCCCGGCTGTGGCTGCGACGGGACTACGGCTGGAACCGAGGCCGGGGCTCGTAGGAGGGAGTTGGGACTATAGGAAAGAGACCTAAGGCTGGATCCGAGGCCGGGGCTCGTAGGAGGGAGTTGGGACTAGGAAAGAGTCCTAAGGCTGGAACCGAGGCCGGGGCTCGTAGGAGGGAGTTGGGACTAGGAAAGAGTCCTAAGGCTGGAACCGAGGCCGGGGCTCATAGGGGGGAGTTGGGACTAGGAAAGAGACCTAAGGCTGGAACCGAGGCCGGGGCTCATAGGAGGGAGTTGGGACTAGGAAAGAGACCTAAGGCTGGAACCGAGGCCGGGGCTCATAGGAGGGAGTTGGGACTAGGAAAGAGACCTAAGGCTGGAACCGAGGCCGGGGCTCATAGGAGGGAGTTGGGACTAGGAAAGAGACCTAAGGCTGGAACCGAGGCCGGGGCTCATAGGAGGGAGTTGGGACTATAGGAAAGAGTCCTAAGAAAATTTGGAAAACATGGAGACTTGGCATTCAGTAATTGGGTATTATGATCAAAATAAGAACAATGGTGTATAAAAAAATAAAATCTAAGCAAGTCTTTGCCATGGACATATACTGATGACCCCTGCCTGAGTTGGCTCTGTACATGGAATGCTTTTTTCCGTCTCTTGGACAAAATAGCCAATCTACAAAAGCACGTTTCAATGCGGCACGTTGTGAGCTAGAATATTGGATTCTACAATACTGTAGAATATGTATGCTGGGGTTCAAGTGGTTAAACACAAACACAAAAAAAGAGACCGTCTTACAGATGCAGCATGAAAAGCATCAATGATTATTGCCAAGTGAAAGGAGAGGTAGACATGGTAGCTTCCTTTGTCCACAGATCCTAATCCACACACACGCACACGCACACACACACACACACACACACACACACACACACACACACACACACACACACACACACACACACACAAGCAGACAAAGCCTCACACAGCGAGGCAACGCATGCGTGCATCTTCAGTGCCTGCGGGCGCTAGGGGCTAGGCGGCAGGGAGTTGGGGGAAGAGGGAGGGGGGTGAGGAGGAGGAGAGGAGAGATTGTGCAGTGTGTGGAGCATCTCTAAGCTACAGAGAGGGTCAACCCTCCCTTCTAGAACCATCACCCTGTCATAGCTGGCCCACTGGTTCACGGCCCCTACGCTACACACTGGGCTCATGCAACAGACACACACACACACACACACACACACACACACACACACACACACACACACACACACACACACATGACATACACTGGGCTCATGCAATAAAGACACAAACGCACACGTGAGCGCACACAAACACACACACGACATACACTGGGCTCATGCAACAGACACACACACACACACACACACACACACACACACACAGATCACAGAAGTGAAGTGCATGGCGACAGTAGTGGAGAAATGACAGAGAACATGGGTTCCGTGAACCCCAAAGCAATAAAGGCCCAATGATTCTCATGCATGGATAAAGCCGAGCAACGTCAGCCATTAGAATGGAAACAGATATGCTGTTATTGTAAATTTGGCCAATATGTGGCCGGCCGGCAGATATAATTGGAACAGCTTGAAAATGGCATGGCTGCGCACAGCCTGCACTGAGTCTTGATTTGGCTGAAGCAAAGGTCTGTGTCTGGTTAAACGCACCAATGGTCAAGACAGGCCATCCATTTGTATTCACATGCAGGGAAGCATGCTCTCACTCCCGCACGCACGCGTGCGCACACACACACACACACACACACACGCACACATGCGCACGCTACAGTTGATTTTTAAATCGGCTCTTCAAGCCTGCTCTCATTATTACGCCCACAAAGCGAAGGGCAATTTCTATAAATATTTCAACTTGAATAATCATAGTTACAGTATGATCATAATACGCTCCATCCTCAAAGTGGCACAGGATAAATTAGACTTCGAGAAAAAAAAAAACATAAACAAGCAACAATGAATATATTTACAGTCTGAATAAATTGAAGCACTTTAAAAGAGATTTTCCGGTGAGATAGTATCTCTGAGTGCTCGAGATAATCCAGAAAATAAGATATGCATAATTCGCCGTTACTAATCTCCTCGGCGGAAAATAAAGCCAACTCCTACAGTAAACAACTGAAGATAGCAGCCCATCGCTCACTTCCACACAGCGTTTGACTCACCACGAGCCCTCGGGAGATCACTTTTCCAGGTTTGTTTGTGGAGCGCACTGCAGCGCACGCATCATGGGCTTACCTGCAACCCTATAGTCGAGAGAGAGAAAGCGATACATGCTCCGTTTTCGGCAAGGCGCCTTGACATAAATGGCTGGCCTATTCATAATGACAGGTTTGTATTCAACACTACAGTCCAAATCTCCACCCATGCTCACTGACCCCCAGCCACAGCCGCAGCCGGCCTGGGTCAGCAGCAGCACAATGGAGGGAGATTATGAAACATTTGAAGCAGTCAGCGTAGACCATAGAGTATATATGAATAGAGAAGACACCCGAGTTTGGGGCCAGGCTGCAATAGCAATACCTTCGTTCGGCCACTATGTCCATTTCGCCTCAGGGTTTCCTCTGGGTGCCTTCTCTATTCATATACTCTAAGGCGTAGACGTACTGTAGATGGGATTGATTGGACAGGCAGTTTGGCACAGAATAGGTGAGGTAAGATATGTGCTGAGACATGTACCGATAAACTAGACTGAGGATGGACAGACAGATATATATAATTTCGAAGCCGTAGCACTGACTGTTTATAATGTTGTCCACAGTTTCATTATGTAAGTGGAGCAAAAATAATAATAATCTGCAATTAACCGTGACACCAAATTGGAGAATTTCTTGTGTATTTACAAAACTCAAGTCCTTGGAGGGTGGAGGTCACAATATCCGTGCTACAGTAAGTGACCATAGCACCCTACCTTAGCCATAACACACACGCACACGCACACACACACACACACACACACACACACACACACACACACACACACACACACACACACACACACACACATACAGATGGACAGAGATGCACTTGCCCAGGCAGCCTACACACTGTCTCTTTAAGGTTATGAGCTAAAAAATAGAAATAAAAAATAAAAAAAACTTTATGAGAAAAAAGAGGGGGAGAAAAACTCAACTGTCTATCTCTCCCCAGGACGTCATGTGGGACTGTTAAGACACGACACCTGTCACAATCACCAGAGCTTCTCATCCCCTCTGGGCCACAGGACACGGCCAAGGTCACACTCTTTTAACCCATTCTGACCTGAGATCAGATTCTAAAAATGTCTATTACATCCTGACAGTTTCATTATTAACCCATTCTGACCCGAGATCAGATTCTAAAAGTGTCTTCGATTTTTCAAAAAAATAGCAGACCTACAAGCTCGTATCGCGCCACTCGGTGGCGCGATATGAGCTTGTAGATCTGCTATTTTTCAATAGCTAAAGCACGACATGACGCTAACACCAAAATGGGTGCCCGGTCAGAATGGGTTAAGGATAGTAAGAGAGACAGACAGAGAGAGAGAGAGAGAGAGAGAGAGAGAGAGAGAGAGAGAGAGAGAGAGAGAGAGACAGAGGGAGAGAGACAGAGAGAGAGAGAGAGAGAGAGAGATAGAGAGAGAGCTGGAAAAGAAGTGACTAACGATGGACGGTCACAAAGAATCAGTCCTGTCAAATTCAAGCTGTTAAGACCTCTGTGGAGTCTCAGGCACTGCATGTGTGTGTGTGTGTGTGTGTGTGTGTGTGTGTGTGTGTGTGTGTCTGTGCGACTGTGCATGCGTGCGTGTGTGCCTGCCTGCCTGCCTGCCTGCCTGCCCGCCTGCCTGCATGCCTGCGTGCGTGTGTGTGTGAGTGTGTGTGTTGGGGAGGGGAACATGCGACAAGTCATACATTTCCGTGCACGACAATCATTAACTAACTGCCCGGCCCTAACCAGTTCTATGGATGCTCTACGATTTAATGTTTCCTTTGACGGACATAAATAAGCTCGGTAACTAACCTCGGTTTCCTCAGCAATTACATCTCATTTGTCTATAAATCTCGACGTTCGTCTAATGAAGTTATCACTTAAGGCCAAATCCAACAACCCGCAAGACAAATGTAATCCAGGCAGCGTGCGGACCACAAAACTCTCAGAGAAAATTGGTGCGAGAAGAGTCCTCCTAATTTTTTTATCAATGTGTGCAGAGCCGCTGCACGGTCGCACGCACGCACGCACGCACGCACGCACGCAAACACAAATACTGGATGTTTCCCCACTCACCGACAGTCAATTTGTTGCCTTCTGGTTTGCATTACTCAATGGCAAGGAAACAGGGAAACAGGCCCAGGGTTCCTTCGGACTGACGGTGGGGGGGGACAGGAGGAAACAGTTGTGGAAAAAGTACTCCTTGCACTTAAAGGACCACTTCACCACTTTTCAACCTATCTTCATATACTATAGGTCCCTAACAATCATGATAAAATGGCACAAATCTTTTCTACTCAGTCTGTGTCTCATAGGAGGGCTGTGGGCTGTTCAGAAACCTGTCGTCCACCAGTGACCAGTGATCATCGTTAGGCAGATTTATTTTTAAACATTTTTTTTTAGATTTGTATTATCGTGAGAACGATGGCTTCCATTTTCGCATTGCAACTTTTCAGGACTAGAAAGCCTGCAGTTTCTATTAGTTTGGATTCCCCATCGATGATGTCACTGTTGGACGAAAAAAATGGCACCATTATCATGATTATTATTGAGGACCTATTATGAAGATAGGTTGAAAAGTGGTCCTTTAAGTAAAAGTATCAATAAAGAAATATAGAAATACTCTGTTACAAGTAAAAGTTAGGAATTCAATAAGTAAGTTGAGTAAAAGTTTTAAAAACAACTATTGGCATTAAAATGTACTTGTAATTAAAGTACTCATTATGCAGAATGTCCCATTTCAAGTTTTAAAATATTTTAAAATAGCAGATCTACAAGCTCACAATGCGTCGCATCGCGACGTACTGTAGTGTGAGCTTGTAGATCTGCTATTTTCACATGGCAAATGTATATAGGGCTGAATTGGTTAATGTCTGTTTTATAATAATAATAATCACAATCTACTATAGTAGTAACTATTAACTAATGTTTTCAAATAATTGTAGTGGAGTAAAATATTACAATAATTTGATCTGAGATGTAGTGGAGTAGAAGAAGAAGTATCGGACATTGTCCAACTCAAGATAGGTATACAAATACTTCAAAATCGTACGTAATTTTTTTTACAATTTTGTACAATTGTAAAAATCTATACGTATATTTGTTCAGAAAAGCATCCCCCTCCTGTCACGTTGAATTTTTGTGTCAATTTTGTCTGTTGAATTTTGTCTGTTTCTGTTGTTGTTTTTATAGTTGCATCCTTTTTAATTGTGCTTAGTTTCACCGTTAGATATCTTGTTGTAAGTTGTTGATTCTCTGTTGCATCCATTTTCATTTTATTTTGCTTCCCTTGCTTGTCAGTGTGTAGATTTGCTGTGCAGCACTTTGCGACCTTGTCTATAGGAAGCTGCTATATAAATAAAGTTATTAGTATTATCATAAGTACAGTACTTAATTAAATGTACTTTGTTACTTGTTACTAAGGAAGGGAAGGGAAGGGGTGTTGAGAACATGTGGAGTCCATTCCGGACCGCTCCAGCTGGACGTGTTTTGACAGCTGACAGGCGAGGCGATGCAGCGTATTATGATGAAATAAATGGAAAAAGTCCTTCCCAGAGTTACGAGAGGTGAGCAGTCGATCCCAGCAGAGGAAAGAGGAGAACGATTTGATTTACTAAAAGGGTCTCCGGGTATCTCTCCTCTGGCTGCTTAGGTATTTTTGTTTGATTGTATTTCTTTACCCTGCCCATGCACGCTTCCTGTGTGACGACGATTAAGTTAATGCTGACCAATGCTAATCCTTGTTGACAATGGCGGGCGACATACATGCACTCACAGAAAATACTAGTATTTCATGTTTGAATACTTTTGAATCATAATCATCACCTTTATCCAATTTTGACCTGAGATCAGATTCTAAAAAAAGATTTTTCAAAAATAGCAGACCTACAAGCTCGTAGCGCGCCACTCTGTGACGCGCTATGAGCTTGTAGATCTGCTATTTTTCAATAGCCAAAGCATAACATAATGCAAACACCAAAAGGGGTTCCCGCCCAAAATGGTTATTTATACTCCATAGTATAGGTAGTATGTATGTATGTATGCTTGTAGATTTAGCCATTTTCTAAAATATTTGTACACAAAACTTGAAATGAGACATTCTGCATAAAGAGTATACTCTCTACGTTTGGTATACTTTAAGTACATTTAGATATCAATTCTTTTATACTTTTACTCAAGTAAAATTTGAACTTTTACTATATTTTATATTGCATATTCTATACTACAAAACGTGAGTACGTCTGCTTTCCTTTCTTCCACTCAGTGCAGCCGGCTCCGGCCCAGTCTCTGGTAGATAATGACATCCTCTCGGTGGATTAATTGTGAGGGACACATTAAGCAGTGGGGCTGACACTCCCTGTAATTAAACCGTTCAGGCAGACGAGTTCATGCTGGAACATTTAGTTTTCTTTTTTTTCCCTCTTGTCCTTCCCTCTTTTCTCTCCATTCACTGCTTGTATTCAAACAACGACGGGACGGGTCAATCTGGGAAGTGAGATTATGATGAAACCACTGTAATGTAATAAAGCAGTGGTTCTCAACCTTTCCTGGACCAGGGCCCACTTGAAAATCTACATGGAAGCGGCATCGCGGCCTACCCATATCTGACCACTTAAAAGCTACTGTTAAGTAGCCTTATACCCATGTATCAGCTTCAATTTATTGTGTTTCCAATTTAGCATCATCACTTAATTTGTTAATCCTGTGTCCTGTGTGTGTTCTCTCTCTCTCTCTCCGCATTGGATGAAATTGGTATCCCGACATGATAATGCATTTTCTGTTTACTAAAGAGCCGGACATACAGGGGGAGACCTGGTTAGCGAGAACAAACACTGTATAACGATGATTCACTTACGCCGTAAATGTATTCTCTGTTTAAAGCAGGTATACTCAAATGGCTTTACATGAGGGCAAGGGGCCAGTTGTTAAATTGCGGTCGTAATGGCAAAACAGTATTTTGACAAATCGAACAGTCCTAGATGATTGGCATGAGAAAAAAAAAATATATACATTTGGGGTTAAAGTGATGCTGTAAATTTGGGGTCAATCAGTTAAGTGGCGGGAAGAGGGGAGGGTGTGTGTGTGTGTGGGTGCCTGTGTGTGTGTGTGTGTGTGTGTGTGTGTGTGTGCGTGCGTGTGTGCTGTCGCCTCACAGCTAGAAGGGTTGCCGGGTTTGATTTCCGCTGGGGACGCTGTGGGGCATGTTCTCTCCTCATCAGCGCCCATACCCTAGGTGGGGTTGGAGAAGGGGCCAGGGAATGGAACCCAGGACCTTCTATCTGTGAGTGCTACTGACTGTGCCACCTTACCCCCCAGTTTTATATGATTACTGAAAGCCAGTCGTTGGAAAATAAATAAAACACCCGTGTGAACTGTGAAGTAGGGTTGGGTGACAATACGAATATATCAGCAATCGTGAGTTGGATGAGTCTATCGCCGAATAAACACATCATTTGCAGAGGATGTCTTGACAGAAAGTAGCTCATAACATGTCTACGGTGGATTTTTATGAAAAACAAGCTCGGCAGATTGAAAGAGGATAATTCAAGCTTGGACTGCAGCTGCAATGTTGGTGAGTTTAACGTCATTTAAGACAAGCAGATCACAAACCAAAGTTGCAAATTGCGGCTAGGGTAAGTCATGCTTCTTATTCTGTCTGAGTAAGACCTGAGTAAGGCTGGGACCGAGGGAGGCTAGGCTACTGTACTGTACATGTTGTTTAGGCTCCGGACCCATGCAGTTTAATAATATACAGTCACACCAGAATGCACACTGCTGTCTTGTGTCTCATCACAACCCAATGCGTGACCCGTGAAGTGGGGGGGGGGGGGGGGGGGGGGATATAAAAAGAGAGAAAGAAAAGACGGAGTGACAAATCGTTGGCAACAACCTAAGCTAACACGCTGGTGGCGGTGTTAGCTTAGCTTGTTGCTGCTGATTCAACACACTGATTGAACTTCACCTCCGTCTGCAATCTACGTTATTTTGTTATTGACAACGTAAACGAACTCTGACACCAGCGCTGCAAAAACAGACAGATCTACAATCTCTCAACAGAGTCAACGCATTGCGAACGGCGCTGCTTGTCTGTTCTATGGCTCTGCCAAGACCAACACCGCACTGAAGAGCTCCCAGCCAGCAGCATATTTGTGTTTATTACCGTACGTCTGTCACTTCGGATGCAGTAATATACAGTCGCAGAAGAATGCACACTGCTGTCTCGTGTCTCATCACAAGCTACGTGCATCAATGCACGACCCGTGATGTCGGGGTGAAAAGCTAACACCACCTTAGCCTGTTAGCCTGGCTGATTCAACTCCACTTCTCCGCCAGCTTACTCTGACACCGGCGCTGCAAAAACAGACAGATCCACAAGCTCTCAACCGTTTTGTTTTCACACATTGCTCCCCAGTGCCCAGTGTTTGTGGCCTATTCAGGACCAAATGGAGCTGGCTGTGTGGATGCTAGTATGCTCGCCACTAACATGTTTCCTGTCTCTGCCTGCCTGCCCGCCCGCCTACCTTCCTGCCATGGCCCCAGGCGTCCATCAATGCCCTGAGCACTCTCTACTAAAAGAAAAGAATCACCGGCCATTAATCAAGAAGCTCTTTTGACGCAAATTTGCACAGCAATGTTTGCAGTCACTTAGAAGTTAAATCTGCAGAGAATGCATGCATACCTCCAGTAATACTGTACGGTCATGTACAGTACTGTAACGATATAGGCATGTGGTTATAGAGACAATATGTCACACACATATACAGTACGTACATGTTCACACATGGGTACCCGCACGCACACTCATACACACACGTGCACACTCATACACGCACACACACATATGTGCACACTCACGCACACACGTGCACACGCACGTGCACGTGCACGTACACGCACGTGCACGTGGACGTGCACACACACACACACACACACACACACACACACACACACACACACAAATCCAAAATACACCACAGCACACCCTTTGACTCCGGCTGACCCGTCCTTATTCTCGTTCCATTGGAGTGACCACCATGCTCCTCTCCCGGTGTTCCTGTGTGGGTGTTATGGGTTCCTGTTGGGGAGCTGGGGGTTCCATTGTCCCGTGACAGCGGTTCCTGTGTGTGCGGTCACGCCCCGCCGAGCCCTGTGTCTGCTCCTTCATTCATTCCCCAGACCATTCTGAACCTCACACAGGTTCAGGATGGAGTTGGTCTCAGGTGACGTCCATCTCACTTTACTGTATTATAATTCCGTTCCGCGATAAGAGATCAAATAAAACAACCAAAAAGGCGTGAAAATAAAAATGGCCCCTACAATTCACGGTATTTAATTTTATATGAAAGAGCTGCGAAATTCGAGATCACTCGCTTAGCTGACAAAACAGTTCCGGATTAAGTTCTGTTAAGTGCTGTCAAAGTTATGGCAAGGAATGTCACACTTACTCAGCTCAAAATGCATCTTTGGAAAATAACTAATGTTTAATTCGGGCTAATGTGCTACACCAATATTTAATTTGAAAATATTAAAACAATACCTTAACCTTCCGTGTGAGCTCCGATTCTTTTTTGTTTTTGTTAAACTCGACTCCATCTCTTCTGCCACGGTCCTTACCTTTTAACATCGTTCAATTTCAAGTATCAAGTTTTTAAGCCTTCGCACGCAACCACAACATTTTACTAGATAGTTTATTTTTATTTTCTCCTAAGAATTCTCAAAGAATTTCCATGCAAAAATACAGAAATTACAACGCCGGCATCATCCATCCACAGCCCCGGCAGAATGATGCAGGGGAGCGATGACACGTCTGTCCCCTTTGTGATGAACGACGAGCTTCCTCAAACTCCAGCCATCATTACTGCTCCAATCTGTGCCGTCTCATTCTCAACAGGTCTACCCACACACCCCCCCCCCCCCCCCCCACCCCTCCTCCACCCAGCCATGCTGTTGTTGCAAACCACCTTGGGTGTTCCCAAATTCGCCCGCCGGTAACCCATTACCTAGACACACGGAGACAAACGGCTCGGCGGTACGCAAATGTTGATGCGATCAGGTTGCAAAAACATCTCCGGGGCCACCGCGTGAGCTCTCTCTCTCTCTCTATCTCTCTCTCTCTCTCTCTCTTCCCCCCCTCCCTCCCTCCCTCCCTCCTTGCCTCCATCTCTCTCTCTTCCTTCAATTAACGCAATGTCACCACCACCACTGGGCAACTTTCCTCTCGGAGAATTAACGGCAAAAGAGATTTATTTTTTGCAGCGGGCAAGCGGCCGCGCTACTCTGTCATTGTCAAGGTGGTGGCTCTGACAAAACTGTTTGCGTACCTACTTAAGTATTACAGAAATTAACACCTCCCTCCCAGGTACAGTAATCAAGAGGGTGACGGGAGACAATTAATTAGGTCCATCTGCATCACTGCCTTTACATAATTAATGGGACTCATTACTGAAAACGCCAGTATGATGTGGAGTGGAGCATGCTAGCAGACAGCTAATGCTAAAGCGTATCATAGCTGCACACGCTCCGTGGTGACACTACTGGGGAAACTGAGCTAATAGCATGATTAGAGCAGCTTCTAAATCAGCTGTGGCTTTTCATTGGCCTCTTGCGACTATAGTGTGTCTTGAATAGCCACTCTTTGGATCAACGAGGAGGAGTGAGGACACACACACTGGACACCAAGCTTTGGGCTACAAAGGCTCATGAACACAATTACTACAACCTTGCATTGTACTGTAGTGTTCGACTTTTAAGAAAGTCAAGGATTGTGGAACTTGGACAGCTGACATGTCTGTCCGTAGGTTTGGAGACTAGGGAAATGCATAGACTGTTGTATTGTTCCAATGGATTACCGTATGAATAAACGTAAAAAGTATAGCTTGCTATAGTGTTGTTAGATAGTCTGTCTGTCTGTCTGTCTGTCTCTCTGTCTGACTGACAGATTAGTTTTCAAATAATTGTAGTGGAGTAAAAGTAATATTTGCCTCTGAGATGTAGTGGAGTAGAAGTAAAAGTATTGGGAATTGGTCAAGTAAAGTAGCCTACAATACAAATGACTCAAAATTGTACTAAGTAAATGTACTTACTTAGTTACTTTCCACCCCTATAACGAGACAAGTCAGACACACATCTGTTGTTCTAAACTGGAGTCACTGCAGTGAGACTCCAGACTGCATACTTTTCTTAGACAGATCACTTTGTAAAAGTGCCTCTGCCTGTGAAGCAAACTTCTGCCGTAGTACCTGCACTGTAAACGTCTTGTTTTCCATCTCCTCGTCCCCTCTTTTCCTCTCCCCGCTAATGAAGGCCTCGTGGCCCACTGTTATTAAAATTACGCCCTCGCCTCTGATATTAATTGGGTCCGTAATAAGGGACGCGTCAGATTCATTATTTAATTGCAAGGGCACATTTGGAATACAGTTTCTGAAATGTATTTTTAATGAAAAACACTACATCCTGACCTAATCATATCAACCTTATTCTATCTAATTAACGATGCAAAAAATCATTAGAGTTGCAAAATATTAGTTTCAGCTCGGTCGGGCTGCTCCCTTTGCTCGGCTTCATGAATATATTTTTTTCCCTGTCTATGATAAATAGTTAATGAGGGAAAAATGACAAAAATTTGCATGTAGGCAAATTAGTCTAATAGGGATACGTCTTTGCTGAGTTAGGAAAGTGACCCTTTTTTCCGCACACGGAGAAATTGCTACAATAATTATGAAATAATGGCAAGGCCCATCTTATTTCGATGAAAAATGGCCTGCCTGAATAATGTAAAAATCATAAAATGCAATAACCCTCAATTTTCATCACGCCGAAGAATGTGTTTAATGTGTTAGCATTTTATCAGTTTAATAAAGCCAAATTAGGGACAATATGAAGTCTGCTGTAATTGTTGCTGTGGAGGGAGAAATATACAGTAATGGAAGAATGATTTAGTGGCACCGCCACAGCAAGAGGCCATCAGTGGCTAAATGGAGCATTTTCTTAATCACAAACTTTAGGGGTGTAATTTCTTTGCAAGGTCTCTAAACATAGGGAGGTTCAATTTTCTCCCAATAAACTGGGGCATCATCACCATCCCATTAGCGCTTCCATAGTGTCTGGGCTGTAGTTCATTATGGCCAGTAACCACAGGCCCTTAGTGGCTGGTCCTAATGTCTCAGACATGGGATTAATAGTTAGACTACAGAATATATGGAAATAGTACTTTATTCATGTTATGTCCATGTTTGACAGGCTAATTGAAATAAGATACTGCAAATGTGCCCCCACATTAACCACTAAAACCCTATATGCTTTGCTGATGCATGGGGTACCCCAGGTGTCCATATTATGTCCCCTAAATCTAAATCTCAAAAATAGTGTAGCGCCAACCGGGAGGCAAACCCGGAACCTCGTATCAGTATAAGCCGCGTACGTTACCATTCGGCTAAAGAGCCATGGCCCCATAGGCAAGTAGTAACGCAGCCACTTATAGGCTACAGTCGTCCCCCCCAACCTGGAAGCGCGTCCACGCGCACCAGCCAGGAGCTAGGCTCGACTGACTGGGGGGAACCTCCACCCCAGGCAGGGTATACGTGCTGTCGACTACGCTCAACGGTGCTAGTCTGTGTCGCCGGGGATACAGAACCCATATCCTACCACTGCCACCAATGTAGCGCCAGCCGGGAGGCTGGTATCAGTAAGCCGCGTACGTTACCGTTCGGCTAAAGAGCCATGACCCCTATAGGCAAGTAGTAACGCAGCCACCTATAGCCTACAATAGCATTGCGTATTCTGAGCTTTGACGGTCTGCATTTTCCCCTTAAGTGTTCAGGTGTTTTTGCAGAAAGACATGCTCAGAATAGGGACGCACTTTGGGTTCAAGCGGTTAAGTGGATTGTAACTGAAGCCACGCCATAAATCAGTGAATCCCAAACAAACGATAAACACTGGTAATGCCATTAAAAAGGTCCAGGTGTACCTTTAATAGCAAGCATTTGCCTTTGTTTTTCTGCATTGGCTGGAAAAGATACATTCTCAAACACAAAACCCTCCATTTTACCCACAATTCAATTCCTCCCTTGACATTAACAGTTACCTTTGATCCTATACTCTGTCTGGAATAGTTTGGCTCTATCCATGTTATCCACAATAACGTTAATACCACTTAAACGCTATATACTCGTCCCTCAGGGGTCTATACTAAGCTCTCTCCAGTTTAACCTCTACTTATATCTTTTCCATAAATAATAGGCTCACAATACAGCATATTTGCGATGCATTATGAGCTTGTAAATCTGCTATTTTTGTTGAATGTTCGCTACCAGAATAGGGTTCATGTGGTTCATATGAGGATGCGGATGAGGAGCAATTTACGGATTAGCGTTTTTAAAGAGAACCGGTAGCATCTACTGTACATGTACATTCAATATCATCATCATTCTGGATCATCATCAAACGTCGGCAATCAAACAAATATGTTTGATGAATCTTGGTCTTTGCAAAACATGTTTCTTTTTGCATTTTGCAATAACTTTTTATATCGCCCTCAAGGGAAAACATGGCATATTTCCTTGACATGTAGTACAGTCTGAAATGTTTCACCTGAAACAGAGAGTTCCTAATCCTTTATATATATATTTTTCTCTCTCTTAGGCCACGTGAGCAAGGAGCAAAGGGAGTTAATGAACACGCGTGGAACGACCGAGAGATGTGTGCCACTAACAAATCCCATGGAATAAATTAAAGGGGACGGGTCGGTTTGTTCGTCACGTTCCCTTATCTCAACAAGTCACATTTTCAATCACTATGCATAGATTTTTACATGGGGGTGTAGCAGGCGACATGCTAATACACTGTCATTCCCTGTGTCATCCCCGTCCACCCGCAGTGGGCTGTCAGAAATGCCACAGCTTCTCCCCGATGACGGTAATTTCATGGGGGGACATTCATTTATGCAAACTGGAATTCTGCTGCACCCCCCCCGACACAGAGTTGTCCACACTTAGTTCACATTATCAGAATGCCATTTGTGTGTGTGTGTGTGTGTGTGTGTGTGTGTGTGTGTGTGTGTGTGTGCGTGTGTGTGTGTGTGTGTGTGCGTGTGTGTGTGCGTGTGTTGATTGAGTAGTCTGTCTTTAACACATTTTGGACTGAGGTCGATAAAAACATTTCTTCTAGATCTTAACATTTTTCTGAAAAACCCATGTTTCTATGTCAGTGGTGCTCAACCTTTTTCATGTCAGGGTCCCCCAGAATTCTCTCTATTGGGCCACGGACCGCCATCTCAAAATATGTAGTTCCAGGGACCCCCCAGAAGCAAATATTTTAATAAAAAATGTTCGCTCTGAAATATATATTCAAACATTTTGCCACATTTTCACGATTTAAAAAAAATAGCAGACCTACAAGCTCATATTGCGTGCTATGAGCTTGTAGATCTGCTATTTTTCAATAGCTGAATTATAACATAATGTTTAAAACACCAAAAGGGGTTCCCGATCAAAATGGTTTAATGAAATATCTTCGGAAATTGGTTTCCACAGACTAATCAAGCAGCCCGCTAGCCGAGTTTCTGTTTTGGTAATTATCTTGTACTAATTAGAATGAAGCTAAAGACCTTTGAGATGAATTCTCAGGCTTTCCAAAATGTAACTAAAGAAAATGTAATGATATAAAATAAGTAGTATTGTATATATCCTCTCGGACTTAACCCATTCTGACCTGAGATCAGATTCATACGAAGGTTTCCACTGGACACACACTGGTCTGATTAACCCATTCTGACCTGAGATCAGATTCTAAAAATGTCAGTCGTTCTTCGATTTTTCAAAAATAGCAGACCTACAAGCTCGTATCGCGCCACTCGGTGGCGCGATATGAGCTTGTAGATCTGCTATTTTTCAATAGCTAAAGCATAACATGATGCCAACACCAAAATGGGTGCCCGGTCAGAATGGGTTAATATCTCCCCGTTAGAGTGACCAAATTGAATAGGGGCATAATGAGAGACAGTGGGATTCCATCATGGCTGCCATTAGACTTTCCAAGCACGCCACCGCCCCCCTCCCCCCCAACAAGTCCTTGCATCGGCCTCCAAAACCTGACATAAATCTCATTGCATTTGCAGACACAGCCAACTTTAATTTCTGACCCTTTTAGAATTAGCACAATCTAACGGATTAGCGTCAATAGGCCTTTTGGTTCATTCTCTCGTTAAGAAAAAACAACCATTAGTCCAATTAGTCACTTAGGGCTTGAGCAGCAGAGCAGCGGTTAGTTAGTGTAGCGAGTGGGGGGGGGGGGAAGCTCACCTTACGCCTCTCCCCGCTGAAGCCTCTCCACTGCTCGGCCTTCTTCACGATGTAGCTCAGCTCCTGATTGGACAACTCCAGGTCTTGAGGCAGGAAGTAGGTCCCGTCGGTGGCGTTGAGACGCTGGAAGACGTCCAGCATGCGACCGTCATTGTGGAACCTGGGAAGCAAAGGAGGAGAGGCATTTTTTACGTTTGTTTAGAGCACCTATGACGTAAATCGTTTGCCAGCCTAGTCTATGGGGGGACTGCCCATAACTGCCGTTAGTCCAAACATGCGCTGCTCCCATGCTTGCAGTTATGTTTAGGGTTAGGTTTCTGGAGAATTCCATACTAGAAGGCTTTCTTACCTTTATTTGTAGTTGTTAGGACCCCACCAAAGAGGTCCAGGTGTTATTTTGTGCAAAAGCGCATTATTGGCTATTCATCCTCTTCATCCTATTTCGATGGAAATAAGCGAATTTGCACAAAAACCTAACCCCCATTGTGGGAAATAGACAATAATGCACCTTTGCACAAAATAACACCTGGACCTCTTTGGTGGGGATGTAACAGCCTTCTACAGTATATGGAATTCTCCTTTAAGGACTTCAGTGTTTTGTATAGTACAGTACAGAACAAATAATGTTTTCTTTCGCCAGGAAGATAGAGTCTGAGTAATTATGTTTTAGTCTTACTAGAATTGCTAGAAGTTTCCAAATCTTATATTTAGATTTAGTCTGGCTTAATTTAGTCACCTCATGAGGTTATTAGAGATCTGATGCTTAATAATGTGTGATCACCTTTGAGGGGATTAAACATGTTTACCTACACCTATGGGTGACAAACCCATTAGTGTCAATATCAGGCCATCAGCTGTGATGGTCTGATTTTAAATCTAAAAGGTTCTTTGTGTTCATGCTATTGCCCTGGAGTATATATCTCCCCTGTTTTCCATTTGAATTATTGTCTGTATTGTTCAAGCCTTCTGGAAATGTGCTGTTTAACTTGTTAACTAGACACGGCACCGTCTATGGACCTTAATGATCGTTTAGGGCACCGATATATATACAGCGGGCGTGCCTCAATATGTTTGAGGGGCGCCAGCCCCTCCTATGCCCATATACCCCATAGCGATGATTTGATTGGCTGAGCAAAGTACGCATTGAGGATAGAAAGTGAGGACAGAAAAGTGAAGAAGGAAAAGTGAGGACGCAAATTGTGATTGGCCGGAATGAGATGATGTATGATTAGCGCCCCTCACTTTACACAGGTGTGATTGGCTTTTATAAAGGATTTGGGTTGTATCATAGTACATAATGGTAAGTAAATAGAATTTAAAGAGTCTTTAAAGGTATATTCAGTGATTTCACTCAAAAAACCTTAGGTTTCGTTTTTGGCTGTGGGACCCAGCCTTTCGTCCAATCAGGATAGAGAGTCAAAAACGAAACCTAAGGTTTTTTGACCCCCAGGGGTTAACTGGGGACAGGGAGGAACTCCTTATATGGTCAGCACACTCTATAGTAGGGAGGATTATCACAACAAAACAAAAAAATAAGTGATATTTGAATTAAGTGAAATCACTGAATATACCTTTAAAGTCTTAAGACAAAAGAGTGGCCGCACACAGCCACACACTGATAGCCAAAGTGCTTCAGGGTATCTTACCCTGAAGAAGGCAGTTGTACTGCCGAAACGTTGGTTTCTATTCTACTCTGCATCCAAATAAACAATTGGCACTTTGGCTATCAGTGTGTGCGGCCACTCTTTTGTCTTTTTAAGACTTAACTCTTTAGATGTTTCTGCCGTGAGCTGGCACCACTACTAAGAGTGGTGTGCGTTTAGAATCCTCCTGCACAAGTAAATAGAATCTATTATATGGCCACCTCTATGCCACATAACATCAATTATGTTTGTTACTGTCATGCTGGTAAGGTTTCAGCAAAGCAAGTAGCATGACCTTTAGGATGAACGAAAAAGATTTGCCACCGTGACATTGTCTGACACAAAACCCTGTGAATTAAAACACGAATACCCAGATGTGATGTGTTGGCATCAGAACAGATCAAACCGCCTATTGATTGGAAGAAACAATCTCTGAGGTTCATCTCATCGCACGCTATTACAGTTTGCAAGCTAATATCCAGACAACAATCTCAACAAAATGGCAAGAATTAAGACGCACAAGCAAGGAATTCACACAGATTGGCCTGTGTGTGGGAAGTGCTTTGTTAACACAAGCTGACTACTGTGATATTCATGTCGGTGTGAGCGTTTCTATTCATACCGCATGCATGAGTGTTTCTGTGGCTGTGTGTGTGTGGGTGTTGGGGAATGCTATTCGATGTGGATGCTGGACATCAGAGGTACGGTAGGCGTGTATGGAGGGTGTGCTGATTGTGGAAGTGTCTGATAAGGTTGTTCTGAATCACAAAAATATATAGGCTACTTAGGGAAGAATGCATATCAATTCATATCTGCACACACAAACTCATGCACACCACACACACACACACACACACACACACACACACACACACACACACACACACACACACACACACACACACACACACACACACACACACACACACACACACACACACACACACACACACACACACACACACACACACACACACACACACACACACACACAAATGCATGCAGCCACAGCCCCCGCAAAGAAAAAGCATCATGTCTATGAACAAACAAACGTCTTGGCTGACCATCAAAACTAGCAGCCCTCATCGCTTTCCAAAGAGATTCCTCAGCCTGTCAGAGGGTAATCAGCTCTCAAATGAAACTGACATCAAGGAGACACACAGATGTATACGAGCACAACGCACAGATCTCTGTCTGAACCCAGCATCATTTCCCATGTTGGCTCCCTGGGGAGACGGATGCATGCAACATCTTTGTAGTATGCTGACCCCAGACTTAAGCCATTCTGGGCGGGAACCCCTTTTTGGTGTTAGCGTTGTGTTGTGCTTTAGCTATTGAAAAATAGCAGATCTAGCTCATAGCGTGCCACCGAGTGGCGCGCTACAAGCTTGTATGTCTGCTGTTTTTGAACATTTGTGAAAATGTGGCACGAATCTTTGAATATATATTCTTTTACAGCGAACGTTTTTAACTCAAATCTTTGCTTCTGCTGCATGGTCCCTGGAACAACATATTTTCAGATGGGGGTCGGTGGCCCAATTACATATCATTTTTGGGGTTCTTGACATGAAATATTGAGCACCACTGATACAGAAACATGAGGTATTTCAGAAAACTCTCAGGATGTAGAAGACATTTTTAGAATCTGATCTCAGATCAAAATGGGTTAAGCTAGCATCGCTAGCATTAAACTCCATCGGGCAGCTAGCTAGACGTGTACTTTTCATTCATTTATGCGGTCTCTTTGGAGTCTTCATACTGTATCTGGACGCTTGGAAACGTACTAGTTTCCATGGTCATGCTGTACGGTGCATGATGGGTGGAGCTGCTGTGTATGACCTGGATGTGTAGGATTCTCTTGAATTATTCTGCATCGTTGGCATCCGTATACGGGAAGGCGTGAAATTATGGCATATATATTCATTTTAAACAGAACATCCGTAGCATCAGCGGCAATGTGAAATTAAATACATGACTTAACATTGCTTTTTGTAGTCGTGAAGATCAAACTGTCAAGCCCAAGGTCATGTCAATCTCTCTCTCTCTCTCTCTCTCCCTCTAAAAAAAAGTGTGTGTGTGTGTGTGTGTGTGTGTGTGTGTGTGTGTGTGTGTGTGTGTGTGTGTGTGTGTGTGTGTGTGTGTGTGTGTGTGTGTGTGTGCGTGTGTGTGTGTGTATATATATAAATATATATATATATATATATATATATACATACAGAAAAAGTGCAGGCCAGATTACACTTTATTGTGTGGGCCAGAAATGTTTGTTTGAAAATAGTCAAAATAGCCTACCTAATCTATGACCACATCATTCACGACGACGAACTGACAAGGAACAGAACACAATGGGGCATAAATGTAGATAATTAAGGACTAACTAGGCACCGGTGAACTGAAACAGACAATCAACACTGGGATAGACTAACAGGCAAACAGAAAGGGAGCCTTGCATATTTAAGTTGGTACAATTCGGACCTCTACATAGTACATACCCGTAGATTTGCTGATTCCATGCTGGTACAACCGTACTCTCCCGTACTGGATTTACATGGCCTCTACATTTAGTATATCTGCCTGTAATCCTTGTTTTTTGTGCAGTGTGACTAGGTACACTAAGCTAAATACAGGGAGGTGAGACAAGGCAGGTAACAGCAAACAAAGGCAGACAGGAAAGCACATAACACTACTACAAAATAAGATGCAGAACACAAATACGAGTAAAAGTGACCAAACTAATAAGCGCAGACAAAGTCCAAGGGCAGAGGAGCAACTTTGTCATGCAGTACTACAGTGTCACACAGAAAAGTAACCAAAAATAGTTTATGTACATGTACTAGTCGCATAGATCGGCTATTTTTAAAGATTAGTTTTGTTGCTTTCCTGCCTTTTTATGGATAGTATCAAGTGAAAGATAGACAGGAATGAGGGAGAGAGAGAAGGGGAGAGAAATGGCCAAAAATAGCTGATCTAGAGGCGCCTGCTTGAACACTTGGCCAGCAGGCGCCTCTAGATCAGCTATTTTTGGGGGTATTTTTTAATTTGAATCCTGAAAAGTAACAGTTTGAGAGTTTTCCTTTAAGGAACTTCCTTTGTGCAGTACGTGGACAACAATCACAGGCAAACTAACATGATCAGCCGGTCGTGTGTGTGTGTGTGTGTGTGTGTGTGTGTGTGTGTGTGTGTGTGTGTGTGTGTGCTGCACAGAGCACAGAAGAGAAAAACAAATCACCAATATGAATTATACTGTATATATACAGTACACCATATAGTAGGCTGCATTATTTTGCAGCCGGTGAATCAAAGCTGCCTAAAATGTAATTAAAAACAGATAACAGTCCATTCCATCTATACATATATAGCCAGAGGCTTTTTTTCTCTATTTTTTTTAGAAATAGGTCATACACTGTGTCACAGAGCCCCCCCCCCTTCCTTGCAGCCAATGGGAAAGTGTAACCCATAAAATGCTCAGCCTTGCCTCACAGCCTCGTGGCCTACATTCGACACAAACCCACGTGGCAGATGACTGGCAGAAGTCATTATTCCCGGCTGCTGTTTTAATATTGTCCATTTAGCCCGGGCCGGATAAAGCGCCCCCGCTTTACACAAATTAGATGGCATCCTTTTCCTCACCCGCCAATCTTTGAAATGATTAATTCAATCATGGGGGGTTTTTTTGGGGTGGGGGGGGTTTGGCAGTGGGGGGAGGGGGGTCCATTAATGAAATGTTGGTCCGATTTCAGGGTCGGAGGTGCCCACGCCTCTGATGAATTCTGATTTACAGTAGTGAGTCATTTTCCCATTAACCCATTTAGACCTAACGTCGAAATTTAGAAGACAATTTTTCTTCTAAATGATGAAAATTTTCTGAAAAACCTCATGTTTCTGTATCAGTGGTGCTCAATATTTCATGTCAAGGACCCCAAAAATGATATGTAATTGGCCACCAACCCCCATCTGAAAATATGTTGTTCCAGGAATATTTGAGTTAAAAACGTTCGCTCTGAAAGAATATATATTCAAAGATTTGTGCCACATTTTCACGAATTCTCGAAGCTCTTGTAGCTTGTAGATCTGCTATTTTTTAAGAGCTAAATTATAACATAATGTTTACAACACCAGATGGGGTTCCCGCCAAAAATGGGTTAATGAAATGTTGGTCCGATTTCAGGGTCGGAGGTGCCCATGCCTCTGATGAATTCTGATTTACAGTAAGTAGTGAGTTAATTTGCCCATTCCAATACTCAATGGAATTGAGTATTGGAAGTCTAGCCTATATGCCGTATATAAAATACATAATTCTTTACATTGGTAAGATAGATAGATACGTCTCAACCTATATCATGGTTTCAAATGTGACATCTTAGGAGAAGAATCGATGTCTTTACGAGCGCCTTTCTCTTTTCTTCAGGTTCAACCCCTCCATTCACACAGAGGAGTTAACGGTATACTGTACGTATGTCTATAGGGCTACAGTAGAAATGTGCCGGAGCCTTTCTGAAGAGCTCAGTTTCAAATCAGAGCTGGCATGGGAATGTTTTGACAGTATGTTGAATGTACGGTCTGTGTTCACCCACAACCCATATTTCAATATGTATGACACCAGCCATGATACCAGCCATGCAAAAACATGCAGCCTAATCGCATAATGCTGAGGCTCACGCTGTATCAAAACACATCTATCTACCTTATACTGTACATGCTCTCAATGTTTCAGTCAGTTGCGTGGTCAGTGCGTGTGTGTGTGTGTGTGTGTGTGTGTGTGTGTGTGTGCGTGTGTGCGTGTGTGTGTGTGTGCGCGTGTGTGTGTGTGTGTGTGTGTGTGTGTGTGTGTGTGTGTGTGTGTGTGTGTCTTTGATAACTGTCTGAGTGGGAGGGAGTATGTGCTTGTTGGTGCTAGTGTGCATGCATGTACGTAATGACTGTGCGTGCGTGTGTTCGTGCGTGCATGCGTGCGTGCGTGCGTGCGTGTGTGCGTGCATATGTGTAAGTGTGTGCATGTGGCAGCCTCATGCATAACTGCATAAGTAATTCCATGCGACTATAAAATCACAACGGATTAGATCAACATTTGTTTTTGTGGTGTTTTCTTTTCTCTGTGCTGTTTGTGTCCAGCACAGAGAGGCAACTCACAGCACCGAGGGACCAACGGATGGTTATTTGTGAACGTGTGTTGTGGAGGTCTGGTGGGCTGGCCGTGGCCGAGGCCACCGTGTCTCTCTTTTCATTGGCAAAAACATCCCCACAGGCCGCCCGCCTCAATCCCAAAATATCCAATGACAGTCGCTTCCCGACCGTACCCGGGACGTGTGTGTTGTGACACTTTTTACAGCCAAAAGGAAGGTCAAAGTCAGGCAGGCATGAAAGAACAACGTGGCGAGGAAACGGTGCTCATGGATGCATTTCTAGGAACCAGGAATAAATGCTTGTTTGTTTGTTTGTTTGTTTGTTTGTTTGTTTGGCCCTTTGGCTACTGGTTTCTGTGTCAGTGATGTGATATGTTCTTTACCTGGTTGGCTGCTACAGTACAGTCCCTTTCGCCAACCCCGCCTCGGGTATGGGCACTGATGACGCGGAGGAGGGAACACACTCCTAGCGCCCACAGCGTCCTGCAGCGGGAATCGAACGCAGGACCTTCTAGCTGTGAGGCGACAGCACTAGCAACTGTGCCACCGTCAAGGGGCCTAAAGCCCCAATTTCCCAAACTACTCCACTACATCTCAGCTCCGAATATTGTACTTTTACTCCACTACAGTATCAGATGTGTGGGAGTCTCACCTGAGCAGGTAGAGGAAGAGGACGGTGACGGAGAGGAGGAAGAGGACGCTGTAGAGGAAGAGCGTGATCATCACCCCCACGGCGCCTGAGGCGTCGCTTCGGTAGAAATGCCAGTACAGCTTGGCTGCATCGCCCACCGGAAGGTCTGGACTGTAGGAGAGACGCTGACAAGGGGGGGGGGGGGGGGGTGGATGGGTGGGTGGGTGGGTAGGTGGGTGTGTGGATGGTTGGATGAACAGACGCAATACAACCCTCATGCTTATTAGGGTGGACATTTGGATAATCCATTATTAGTGTGGTTGCCCAAAGGGCAAATAGAGAGGGGCCTATGTACGCAACTGCGGCAACCACACTTTTAGGGGCGCTAGCCCCTCCTATATATACAGGTTTAATGATTGTTTTTAGTTCAATGTTAGTTCAATGTTTGTTTAGTCTATATGAAAGAATGCTGCGAGGTTCCAATCGCCCGAGGATATTTTGGCATGTCGCTCAGTGGCCTTGTGGTTAGGGTGCCGTGTAATTAGTCAGAAGGTCCATTGTTCCGAAATGACTATCCCTATCTCTAACCCTAACCTAAACCTAACCGCAAGCACGGGAGCAAACCTAAACCTAACCGCAAGCACGGGAGCAGTGCATGTTCGGACTAACGGGACTTCGGATCTATGGGCAGTGGCCTTGTGGTTAGGGTGTCTGCCCTGAAACTGGGAGGTTGGGGTTCGATCCCCGGCCGTATCATACTAAATGTAAAAACGGGACGCAATTCCTCCCTGCTTGGCACTCAGCATCAAGGGTTGCATTGGGGGGGTTATCAACTACAAATGATTCCCAAGCAGCTCACCGCTCCAAGAGATGGGCCAAATGCGGAGAAGAAATCCCACATACAACAATGTATGTGACAAATACCAGGACCTTAACAAGTGGTCAGAAATGCTATGTATTAATTCTGGTGCCTACGTCATTTTGGCTCAAGTATCTGGAGCAGACATTCGCAAATAAAAAGCTGTTATCCTTATAAACCACCATAAACAATGTACAAACTGTGGGTATTGGAACTTAGAAGCCATTTTCACTTTTTAAGTTACCAAAAACCCTGCAGTACAAAAAAAGACAGACGTCTAACCTTGCACACATCCTCTCTCCCCGGCACCCCCTTTTTTTTTCAATCTGAAAGTCACTTTGCCAAGATAAAAAGTGAACTCCTATTTAAAGTGCACAAGTGTCCAAGTTATTTTTAAGCGACTTACCCCGAGGACGGCGTCCACCGCAAAGACCGCCAGGGGGTCGAGGACTGTCCACACTCCCTGAGCCATGATAAACTCTGACGTGAAGGAAGGGAGTGAGCCAAATATCTGTTGACAGCCCCATCTGATCAAAACCAGCATTAACGTCACTCCGTTCAAGGTCAAGGGTCCCACCACCACCATCGCCAGCTCCTCGCGGGTGTGGAGCAAGGAATCCTGGTAGACCAGGTCCACCGTGTGGGCGTGGAACTGGAATCTGCAGGGGGAAGGAGGAGGCGGGCAAGTTGGATTGTGTATTTGAAATTTGTGTGTGTATGTGTTAAAAATAATAAGCTTGTGTGTGGAAGTGTGTGTGTGTGTGTGTGTGTGTGTGTGTGTGTGCGTGTGCGTGCACATATACAGTACATACATGTGTCCTCAGTCATAAAAAAGGGAAACCATGCTATGCATTCCGTAGCTCGGGGGCCTGTGGTTCCTGTAATTCGCATAGCAAGACGTTATACTTTATGACACTTTGCATTTGTGATTTGATTTTCACGACGGACGACACCAGCAGCTGTTGTAATGTTTCGTATTGCCGGGGTATAAACGACATTAAAGTTTCACGGAGGTATCGCAACGGCAAACCAAAATATAGCCACGCATTTAAGGGTTATTGATGAGTTTTATCACCTGTGCTTCTAGATAACAGAGATTCTCTTATAACTGTGCCTATAACTGCAAGTTCCACTACTCCGTTTACAGCAAGCCTCATGAGTTCCTTAATCTTCCCATCAGTCAGGAGGAAGCAGAGATGCTGGTGGCAGACGAGACGTCCAGTCTTTGCTCATTAATTCCCATCTGATTTGCTCCAAGAGCTGGAGATTCTGTCCATTAATCTGACAGCGGAGGGCCACTGGTAAATGGTGCATTTATATAGCGCCTTTATCCAAGGCGCTTTACAGAGATTGTGCATTACATTCACCCATTCATACACCCATTCATACACCCATTCACACACCCATTCATACACCCATTCATACACCGATGGCAGCGGAAACCATGCAAGGCACCAACTAGCACATCGGGAGCAATTGGGGGTTCAGTGTCTTGCTCAAGGACACTTCGACAGTAACTCTGGGGGAGCCCGGGTTCGAACTGGCAACCTTACGGTTACCATCCAGGCACTCTACCCCTGAGCCACCACCGCACTGGTGTACTATAGCTCAGCGGTTCTCAACCTGTGGGCCGGGGGCCTCACCGATGGGCCACGAGGATATAGCAAGTGACAACCCCAAATAATTGGCAAAACACTGAAACAACAGAGCTTCTCAATACGGCACGGTTGAGAAGCAGGAGTTAAAACTATGAATCTGGTGTCAGTGAGGTCGGCCGGCTCCACATATGCAGATGTAGGGGATGATCCAGTCTTCTCCATGTATGGCTATCCAGGGTTTGATGAGGCCAGTGTTGTGATCTTCATATATGGAGATCCAGGTGTTGTACCAACTTGGTTCATTTGCAAGTGTGACTCGCGTCGCGGTTATCATGAGACATGTCACAATTATGTCCGTCCGTCCCCTCCATAAATCGCATCGTTAAGTTTTAACCCATTCTGACCTGAGATCAGATTCATACAAGTTTTCCACTGGACACACACTGGTCTGATTAACCCATTCTGACCTGAGATCAGATTCTAAAAATGTCAGTCGTTCTTCGATTTAAAAAAAAATAGCAGACCTACAAGCTCGTATCGCGCCACTCGGTGGCGCGATATGAGCTTGTAGATCTGCTATTTTTCAATAGCTAAAGCATAACATGATGCCAACACCAAAATGGGTGCCCGGTCAGAATGGGTTAATGCCAGGTGCAACAGGGGAGGTGGTGCGGGTGGGGGGGGATATGACATGCATGCAGAATCTGTTTATAATATAATGGAGTTTTCTCATTCAGTAAATTGTAACCGTAAACTTTTGTTGTTTTGACAACATCTTTTCCACATAAAATGCAGCTTTTGAAATGGAACACATCATCATACTGTAATGTCTGATCTGCATGCGGCACGCTTTCTAACGGCTGGAGTTGACCACCACCTGACTGTTACTGTGTGTGTCTCAGTGTGTGTGTGTCTCAGTGTGTGTGTGTGTGTGTGTGTGTGTGTGTGTGTGTGTGTGTGTGTGTGTGTGTGTTTGCGTGCATGCATGCATGCGTGAGTGCGTGTGTGCATGATGAAAAGAAAAAGGTAGAGAAGGAAATAGAGAGAGAGACAGAGAGAGAGAGAGAAAAAAGAGAGAGAGAGACAGAGAGAGGGAGAGAGAGCCTGAGGGCAGTTGGAACCGCATGGAGGTTTGAGAGTGAGTCTCTCTCTCTCCTGGAGGGTCCAGTTTGCTGCCCGCTGATGCCCCAGGGGCATGATGGGAGGGGAAGACGAGGGCGTGGGGGAAGAGAGACAAGGAGAGAGAGAGAGAGAGAGGGAGAGGCATAGAAACAGAGAGGGCGGGAGGGGGAGGTCTGTCATCATCATGCTGGCCATCTCTGACCGTCTCTCTCGCCCCATCCATCCATCCCTCTCTCTCCCAGTGCGCTCCGAGGGAGAGCGCTGGATTCAGACATGTGGAAGTTGTCATCCGACACTGACCCCCGACGTTCTCACATTCTGTTTTTTTTTTTTAACTCCTCCCGTCCATCCTTTCAACACCAAAAGCCCAAAATGGGTTCATTATTACTAGAGAGGTGCCCGTGGGGCCTCTACGGCGGTGCCCGTTGGGCACTGGCCTACTTGGAACGATGCAAGTTGGAAATGCTTGCCCCACCCAGATATTATGTCTGTGTCCCTTTTTATCATTTAGTCAGAATGATGTCAGATTTCTGCATGTGTCTCTCTGTGTCCCTTTATTCCCATATGGAGTTCTGTGTCAGCCATGCCCAAATATGGAGTGTTGTTGAGGTCAGAACAGGCCAGCTTGTGGAGTTCTGTGTCAGGCATACATGCCCAAATATGGAGTGTTGTTGAGGTCAGAACAGGCCAGCTCCATATATATAGGGGCCCGGTCCAGAGCCCGGGAAGAGGACTTTTGGGGCGGTTCTGGACAACCGTGGGTCCGACCAACTCGACTCGGTGGGGCTAACGGTTCTCGAGTTACGTGGATTACACACAGACAGACGTACAGACAGACAGACAGACAGACAAAGACTTGGTGCATTTATAGATAGATTATTTAAAAACATTTTAGTAGTTTCCGCTGTACCGCTTTTGTCGAATTAAACACGCGCTGTTGACATATTTTACGTTTATGAGAGAGAGACAGAGAGAGAGAGAGAGAGTTTGCATTTTTGTGCTGGATGTTTTTTATGTCTATAAGACTGCACTTCAATCCAAGTGTACCTGACGTCTAAACCTCATATCTAAATCCATGTACCGTGCATGTGTGTGTGTGCGTGCGTGCGTGCGTGCGTGCGTGCGTGCGTGTGTGCGTGCGTGCGTGTGCGTGTGTGTGCGCGCGTGCACGTGTGCAGAGAGGGATATCAAAGGAAGCGGCGCTCACTTGTTGACAGGAACGGCCATGGCCTGGAGGTAGAGCCACTGGCTGCAGTAATGCAGGTACAGCCTCACAAACCACATGAAAGCCAGCAGCAGCATAATGAGGACGAGCCCCCGAACGGACCCCCGGCCCCAGCCGCGCCGCCCCCCCACCGGCACGCCCAGCTCGGACGGCAGCATGCGGAGAGCCAGGCGGGCCCGGAGAGACAGGCGGGCGGGGCGGGCGAGCCGCCCGTCACCTCCTCCTCCGCCATGCGGTCCTCCTGGTCTGTGGAGAGCAGAACACACAGAGAAGAAGAGCACGTGTCGGTTCAGATGGATCCATGTTATGAGCAATGTCTTCTGAACAGTTTTCTATGTCAGTGGTTCTTCGATTTTTCAAAAATAGCAGACCTACAAGCTCGTAGCGCGCCACTCTGTGGCGCGCTACGAGCTTGTAGATCTGCTATTTTTCAATAGCTAAAGCTTGACATAATTGCTAACACCAAAAGGGGTTCCCACCCAAAATGGGTTAAACCACTTTCTAACTCGTGTCCCTATTTTGGACAATTGCTCTATACAGTACAACCCCACAACGTCATGATGCGACGCGTTTCTTCTTGCTTTTTGTTTTTGTATACTTTTGCTAGCCCCTCCAATGCATGGCTTTCCGAAATGATGTCATGTGGCAGCCAAATCTATGGACTTTTAATGTTTATTTAGAGCACCTTTAATACAAATCATTCGCCAGTAAAGTCTATGGACATTGTTTGTTTAGTGCACTGAATGACAACGTGAGACGCCATATGGCTGATCGTGAGTCATTTCCTTTCAGATGGTGTCAGACTGTCAGCAACACCACGAAATGAAGATGATTTTTGTATTATTATTTATTATTCATGCGCTCACCCCAGCAGCCACACATGTGTGCCCTTCACTTCACACAAGTGTGATTCTTTACAAAATGGCTATACTATTTCAGCATGTAAGCTTTTCCTGGGACAGAAAGGCTGTGGTTTCCATTAGCTTTGGAATCCCTGACAATGATGCAATTGGTAGTAAGTATAAGACAGAAATGGTGCCGTCTTAAGGACTATATTATATGAAGATATGGTTGATAAGATACGTTATATTAACATCTCAGATACAGCTGGTCCTGTTAACTTCCATATATGTTTCCTTATATCATACAGTACTGTACATTGCACTTCTGGCTGCCTGGTCTTGGCCCAGCATGATCAAATCTTCTCTACTGATGTGGGTGACATCGTCGGGTTTATAATGAGAAAAAGGCAGAAAACTTGTAGCCAGTTGGTAATGTTTTGCAGGACCCCATATGGGTTTGTTCACACTGCAGTGAAAATGGCGAGAGGGTCCAAAGGGTCCTGCATCTACCAAAACCTGCAGGGCTTTGCATGCAGTCCTCTGGAGTCAGACAAGAGATTTAATATGCATCTATCAATGGATGAAACATACAGTACTTAGCAACAAAAATACAGATGTCTTGTATTGGGATTAGATGCAATGTTAGTGTTTGAAGATGCACTCATGTAGGCGTTGGCGCTCTCTCTCTCTCTCTCTCTCTCTCTCGCTCTCACACACACACACACACACACACGCACACACGGATGCACACACGCACGCACACGCATGTGCGCGCTCACAGTTAAAATCCCTCCCAGCATTGCTTAGCTTCCTCTGTCAAGCCTGATCAACTATTCTCTTTCATACTGAGGACACAGATGGAGAGGAGAGGAGAGGAGAGGAGAGGAGAGGAGAGGAGAGGAGAGGAGAGGAGAGGAGAGGAGAGGAGAGGAGAGGAGAGGAGAGGAGAGGAGACTGGGCTGCTGGACCGGCATGATATCCCACATGTTGAAATACTGAAGAGCAAACCCGTCTTCATCAACAGTTGGCTGTTCATCACATCAACACACATGTATATAAGATAGTCTTTATGCTATGCTGTTTATAAAGAGGAAATAGCGCACACAACATGTAACAACAGGGAACACATGCACATTACATTACATTACGTGTAAAACCCAGGAAAACAAACACAGGCATGTGCATGCACACCAACACAGAGAAAGGCACGTCGGCGATGACCCCTTTGCCAGGGGTGATAGCAATTAAAGGCCTAGGTAGTGTTGAAGGCCTTTGCCCCGGGACATGCCTAGCATCCAGCAGCCACACTGCATCCCAGAGCACAGTTGGTATTCACTTTGTAGTGTGTATCTAGGGAACGGCGGGTTTGCATACACCGCCTAAAGACGAAGAGAGAAACGGTGAGAAAATAATCAATGTTTTTTTCTCTCATTCTCTTCATTTTCATTTTCTCCCTTTCTTTCTCTCTCCGCAAAACAAATGATTAGGGGCCGGATTTGCATGAAAATGCAGAAAGGATCACTGCGGAGGAGCGAGCGGCCGCAGTGAAATACAAAGTGAAAGTGATGGTCTTTGCCGTTTACGGTGCAGGGCACCGTCTCTGAAGTGTTACATTATTTGGAGCTGTAGGGTCTGTCAGCGGATGCACACTACAACATAATGGTGCACAGGGGAGAACCTATATAGCCTTCATTCAGGAAATACTCAATCTACAAGTTTGTGTTGACGACGAATATTCAAAAGGCAAGGTCGGAATAAACGATAGGGCAGCGAGGATATGCTGGTCTATACGCAGACAATGCGTAAGCACCCTTATTGGTCAGTTCTGTCTGTGGTTGAGGGACAGATTGGAAGTATACTATACCGCGTGGTGATGATGTGAAAATAGCAGATCTACAGTATACAAGCACACAGCGTGTAGCGCGATGTGACACCGTACGTTGTGGGGTTTTTTTTACTACACCGGCACACAACGGGACATGGATCAGGCTTATCAGGGTGTTAATGGAGGACACCATTCAGATCTGATAATGTGTGAAACTATTTATTTATTCTTATAAAATCAAGGAAAGCAATCAATTCATATGGAGGACTATTAAGGTATAGTTAACATGTTCCTATAACACTGATATATTGTAGTATGGATTTGAAACAATTGGCTATAACTTGCCGCCACCCCTTCCTTACCCCTTATCCCTAAACTAAAGGCCTATTCATAGTCTGGATTTTCGGTGGTGAGCTGACCACCGCGACCACCGCGACCACCGCGAAATAACGTTGAGCGGTGGTGAGTAAAAACAGAGAGAAGGGCTGGAGTGGTGGCGGTGGTTTGCTCTTCACCGTGGCTTGTGACGTCATGTTGTAGTTCGGTGGTCACCTAACCACCGAAGATCCAGACTATGTATGAGCCTTTACTGTATTTGCCTTTTTTTTCTATTTTGAAAAACCTTTTAAAATAGTTCAAATAGTCAATCTACAAGCTCACGACGCATCGATGTAGATCAGCTATAGTTTAACCTTTTTTTTATGTTTTTCAAAATAGTGAAAAATGGCATATAAGGGGTAAGGGGTGGCGCAAGATAGGGCCCGATGGGTATGGAAAACAGTCGGCTGCATGGTAAAACATTAAACCGGTGATATGAATGATCAAGTTCAGTATCATGCATATCTGTGTATATTCCAACACTGCGAAGAATTATAACAGAGTGATATCTCAGCTTTCCACGTGTACGGCTGTATGCACGGCACCATAATAAGCACTGGTGTGACTGTGTGACACCAAGTTGACATGTGTCCCATTTCATTTCGTACTCAAATGTTTATAGTGTGTGAATATAAATCATAACACATGGCAGAAAGCCAAGAGATAATGCCAGGGAAAAATTCACGCTATATGTTGTGTTTTTCCTCCATTATGTTTTTTTGACAGGGCCGGTTCTGTCCCGCTAAGCTTTGTCCTGACTTTCTTCGCCGCGCAGCATGAAAGAAATGTCCTTCTGCGTGTCGGAGCACGGAATTACACAGTAGACAAAAAAGCAATGTGTCACAGACACAAGCAAGATGCTCCCCTGTCAAGTGACATTACAACGAGAACGGCAAACACAACCTGACGCCCATCGTTCATGTAATGAAGATATTGATGATGCATGAAAGAGGGGGGGGGTATTTTTAGCGGGTCTTTGCACGGTGGCCCCATCAAAAGGCAACTGTTAACATGATGTGAAATCTGTTATCACCGCTGAATTCATTTCATTATGACACCTCCAATTACAAAAGTACAATATGGAGGGCGCGGGGGAAAGAAAGGTGGGCTTTTTTATCTCATAGGAGCGAAGGATGATTCATTCCAATATCACACAGCCTGTCCCCTGGACCACTGATCACATGTGGCATAGCGGACCCAAAGATGAAACGCTCACTAAACGCGTAAACAGGCACCAGTGCATTGTGGATGATTATACCGTACATATGTACATGTACAACTGTAGGAATCCTGGCACACGGAGCTGTTGCTCCCTCATTATCTTATACTTTTGATTATGTACAGTTCTTTTCCCCATGTCGTCAAAACTGCTTTCCCAACGACATCATAGGATTGTTGCCAGCGTCATGTAGCGCCAAACGCCGTAAATCACCGTCCAATTGAACTGTCGTGTATCCGCCAACTGCTTCAACAAATACAATCTCCCTCGCCGCCCGCCTTTCCCAGGCTGTGTCCCTCGGCGCCGGCACGGCATGACAACCAACGGAAGCCGCGCTCTTAAAAATAGCACAAAGTGAAGCGGCAAGCAGGGACAAGTATTAAGCCTTTAACTTGGCGTGGGTAATGAGTGGGGGAGGGAGGGGGGGTGGTGGGTGGGTGGGGGAAAGGAGAGAGAGAGAGATAGAGATAGTGTGGCATAAGCTTTTTAAATAGAAGATTTATGTTGAGAAGGCTCCGGGGCCATGCAGGGGGGGAGTGAAGGTAAAGCTCCATTTGTACTTCTATGACTATCGTGTAGCGCGTTGCTTCCCAAACACGGACACATTTTTATGGGTCCCTTTATTTTTTTGGGTCCTACATTTTTGTTTCTAATTATTAGCAAATATTTCAAAACATCTTCAAAAAACATTCCACAAAAAAAGGAAAATGATTTTCATGAAGAAAAATAATCTACAAATCTTAACAAGTAGTGAAAATAGCCGATCTACAAGCTCGCAAATCTGTGCGAAGCGACACGTTGTACCCTTGTATAGATCTGCTATTTTCACTAGTTTGTGTCCCGTCTAACGCAAACGTCTAATCTCTTTTTAAATGTGGGTCTCGACCTGAAAAGTTTGGGAACACCGCAGTGTAGCGCACCAAAAATAGACGATCTACAAGGTCCCAAGTCGACAGGTGTTAAAAGCCTCCACTTTTTGTTTTCTTCGTGATTTGGGCCATAGGCATTGTTGTTAACCCATTGACGCCTGGTGCAACGTATACGTTGTTCTACCCTTGATGCCGGCGCGCTCTCTGTGTCTCATCAGCTATTGCTATACATGTAGCAACATAACTATTTATAAAAAAATCATCAGAATTTGAAGGTTTTCAGAAACCTTAGGTCAGGCCCTAGAAGGCGTTCCCAGATTCGGCCTCAGGCATCAATGGGTTAAAAGGGGCATTGATTGAGTGTGAAAGCAGATTCAGGAGATTGACGGATAATGCTATTGTCTCTCAGTGGCCTGGATGCCATTGTGTCATGGTGATTAGCTCTGAAGCTGGATTATCTTAGGTGTCAAAGCATCCTCATTTTTAAATTGGGCATTGGAAAGAATATTATATATAAATGGAAGGAATCTTGATAAATCCCTATGTGATGTGATTGATTATTACAATATCCATCATTACCTGCAAAAACAATCGCTCTCCCATCCATAAACCAATTTATGGTCTGGTCGTGTATAAGTAAAACTGAAACTTTGCGTTCATAGTTAAATTGGAGACCCACTCGATTGTTCAAAGGAAAATTGCAAATAAATTATGTTCCAGGAATGGAGAAGAATCTACATAATATGAGAATCGATATAGATTCCAAATGCAACTGCTCTCTGTCAGTGTTGGAAAAGTTACTCAAAAACGGTAATACCTATTACTAGTTAGGTTTTTAAAAACACATATTATTCCCTGCCAAAAGTAACTATAGTTAATTACTTTACTTTACTTTTCTTGTCCCCCAAAAGTCTCACACTATCCAGTTTTTTCCAGCGGTTTAAGTCCCTTCCACATCCGATCATTCACATGTACAGTGCGCATCGTTTCCGTATCCGCTCTAGAATCTAGATCCAGACGGAATAGCAGCCTGCAAAACAACTCCATCCAGACCCAGTCTACACAAATAAACACTCAAAGCCCACAGTACCACCAAGGCTCGTGGAAATATTAACAAGTTACTTTTGGAAAATAGTAACATATAATAATATGTAATATTATTACTCAAAATGGATAAGTAAAGTGATAAGTTATATTCCAGTATGTACTGGAAAAGGGTAATGATATTAGATATTAGTTACTTTCCAACACTGCTCTCTGTATGTCATTTCCAACTCTGACATTCAGTGAGACAAATGAGTTCTCTCAAAAGTGTCCTGGCTTGACGCACGCATGCGGGCCAAATGGTTGATGTGGGGAAAATACCCATGCGTCGGCAGTGACTGATGGTAAACCGCCGGTTTAGCAATATCACAGTGTGTACCTTCATTATAGCATCATGTGTTATGCTAACACAGTGCTATAAAAGACTTCAATGAGTCAGTTTCTTACGGTTGATGATGTGCAGTATACCTCTCAACAGCCTTGGAGCTATAACATTCACGGCTGTCTTTCACAAGCTGATAGGCCTTCTTCTCCTTGTGTCTTGAGTTAACTGTTTAAACACCCCTTTCTATTTGCACTATAGTCAAAGCATTATGCGGGAAAGTAGTGCCTATATACTGCGGTGGGTGGCTCAATGGTTACAGCCTCACAGCAGTGGTGAAAGAAGTACTCCGATCTTTTGCTTAACCCATTTGGGACTGACGTCGAAATAAAAAAAACGTTCGCTCTGAAAGTTTATGTTAGGGCCACGCTGCTAATATGCATGCAAATGCAATTCAAATACATCAGTAAATCAAACACGGAGTAGAACTGCTGCTCCTTCGCCTGGAAAGGAGCCAGCTGAGGTGGTTCGGGCATCTGGTTAGGATGCCTCTCGGGCGTCTCCCTAGGGAGGTCCTAGACGCACGTCCCACTGGGAGGAGACCCCGGGGCAGACCAAGGCGCAGTTGGAGGAAACACATCGACTCACTGGCCTTGGAACGTCTCGGAATCCCCCAGGAGGAAGTCACTAATGTTGCTCTGGAGAGGAAAGTCTGGAGCACTCTGGTAGAGCTGTTGCCCCCTCGACCCGACTACGGATAAGCGGTTGAAGATGGATGGATGTAGTAAATCAAACAAATGAACCTAGTCAGGCCCATCTCTAAATAGGAAGTTCAGCATCCACTAGGTGAGTTATAGGACATGAGATATCTGGAGTGTTTACAGAAAGGCCTGTGGGGTTAAGAACCGATCAAACTACATCCTGGTAATAGAGGCGATCTCAATGATGACGCCCCTGTCAAAGCAATGTCATGCTCCAGGTGATGCCAGTCCACGCACGCACGCACGCACACAGACGCACACACACACACACACACACACACACACACGCATGCACAAACACACAGTGACCTTTACAGTGCTGCTGACAATTAAGCAGGACATTCAGTCACAGAATTCGTCTCACTCTATATGTAAAAACCCCTAGGGTGCCAGGTGTCTGCGTGCGTGCATGCGTTCGTGCGACATAAACATTTTGATATACAGGCTGTATGATTTTATGTGTATACATGTACAACCATATGCATTCTTGTAAATATTGCACACTTGTGTGTGCAAGTATACTGCGTTGCGTGGTATATGCATGCCAATGTGATACGTTTACATTGTATAGAAACGACCAGGCTTGTTCCCACTGCTCAAACAGTAACATGGAACTCGTCTACTCAGCATTTCAAGGGCAGAGGCACAACAAGCTTACGTAATGACCGATGGATCGTTAAACGCTTTGCACAGGTGGGCAAAACAGGAACCAGGAAACTATGAAACCCCCCACAAAGCAGAAAAGCGCAAGTACATCCGTTCCCATAAGATGTATTAAATGATAATCACATATTTCAGAGCCGGTATCGCTTTCCAAAAACCCAACCTCGAATGGTGTGCGTTAACACGAGAGAACAAAAGGGGGCAAACACAGCATCCCCAAACGCCCGTAAGGCTTTCGGATAATTGAGTCATTTTGATATCTTATGAGAAAAGTTTTTATTTGAAAAGAAACAAAATAAAACAACGTGACTTAACTTGCTTTCTCGCTCTTTATAAGTTGTGCTGTTATTTTTACAGAGACCCTGGCAAAGCCAAGAATACACATAAATGAGTTTCATTGACAAAATGGGAGCGCAGCGGTAATTATTTGGGGAATTGTCAAAAGAAATTTAAAAAAATAAAGAAGAAAAACAGGAAAAAAAAAAACAGAAGAGAGAGTGAGAGAATTACGGCATTATCATGACTCAGCTGTTAGAGTCGGAGTAAATCATCATATAATTAGAAA
>NC_139712.1:15124919-15134919 GCF_964188405.1 Protomyctophum parallelum | reverse complement strand
CTGTCTGTCTGTCTGTCTGTCTGTCTGTCTGTCTGTCTCCATCCTAATACGTATAGGATCCAAATGGAAACTGAATGTACAGTATGAATGTATACTCTGTTGCTGTTTGCATGTCTGTCTAATGAAGTATTCAATCAATCAATCAATTGTACTACAGTGTCACACAAAAGTACTACATTAGTGATGTGAGATTGTAGATCTGCTATTTTTCTAAATGTTTGGAAGTCAAAGTGAAAGTTGTTATAAATATCGATATTACTGTTTCCACCCAACGATGACGACGATGTACCTCTCTCTCCATTCTTTTTTATGGCACACGCATGCGCACACACACACACGCACACGCACACACACACACACACACACACACACACACACACACACACACACACACACACACACACACACTCTGCTAGTCTCGGTTGGGGGAATGAGCGGGTGGAGATGAACGTTGAGTCCCCAACGAGGCTAACCGAGGGGGAAAATAGGTCAGTGTGTTCTCTGCCACTCCACCAGCAGAACACACTCTGTGGAGAGAGAGAGAGAGAGAGAGAGAGAGAGAGAGAGAGAGAGAGAGAGAGAGAGAGAGAGAGAGAGAGAGAGAGAGAGAGAGACAGAGAGACAGAGAGAGAGAGTGCATGCAGTTCCTGATCCATCCACCATGCTATGCCAACTATGGTAACACTACACAGTGTTCGTGTGCATGTGTGGACGAGTGTGTGCGTGCGTGCGTGCGTGCGTGTGTGTGTGTGTGTGCGTGAGTGTTTCTGTTCAACAGGCTATGGATGGAGCTGGGTTTGGAGCGAGCCCAGAGGAGGAGATCTAGAGACCAATGGTCTATTTTCACATGAAGTGTTTCAGAAGGACGGCGGCTTGGAACCAGAACGCTGTTCTAACCACACAAAGTTTCAACCGCTGTACTTGAGCTGTACTTGAACTCCAGCATATCCATATTGTGGTGAGGCGTACATTGGCCAAGAGTTGCTTGTAGATCTGCTATTTTTGGTGAAGAGATCTGGTGTATAGGCAGGCGGAAAAAAGCGGTCCAAGTACCCAGCCGACACAGGCCCAGTTTACTACGTCTAGCGGGTCTTTTATAATTTAGCTATTGAAAAATAGCAGATCTACAAGCTCATAGCGTGCCACCGAGTGGCGCGCTATGAGCTTGCAGATCTGCTATTTTTGAAAAATCGTTCAAATGTGGCGCAAATCATTGAATATATATTTCAGAGCTAATATTTTTAACTAAAATCTTTGTTTCTGGGGGGTCCCTGGAACTAAATATTTTGAGATGGGGGTCCGTGGCCCAATAGAGATAATTCAGGTCTTTGACATGAAAAAGGTTGAGCACCACTGACATAGAAACATGGACTTTTCAGAAGAATGTTAGGATTTAGAAGCCATTTTTTTATTGACCTCAGTACAAAATGGGTTAAGACACTACAGGACACTATTTAAATTTGTGTGACAACAAACCTGGATAAAAAGTTGTACTTACAGTAAACTTACTTCTGGCTGTACCTGTTCTTATTAGTAGGAAATAATTTAAATGCTGTTGCAGGGAGATAACTAATGAAGAGTTTAACCGTAAAAACATGCCATTTGAAACAGCTACGTTATATTATTTTCTTTACAGAGCAACATTAATTGCTCTGTAATAGCCATTTTGGCCTCCGGAACATGAGGGCGCTGTTACATTTTACAACATCCAATTCAACCTCTTCCCTGCATCTCTTCCATGGGCTCCTGATCAGAAATAAGTCACACATACTATAATTGATATGAGATTTGGGGGGTACATTTCAATGTAATTAAAATCTTCATAATTGGACTAATTAGATCTAATTGCTGCGTGAGACTGAGTTTGATTAAAACAGGTTCCTCCCCTCAAAACGCATAGAAAAATTGATTTGTGTGACTTGGGCACAATACACAAGCTAATTAATAGAAGACCAACATACATGGATGGGAAGTGAAAGGCCATGCAGACGACAAAGATACATTTATGTTTTACAAAAAGCAACTGTAACAATTCCTATAAAATCCTCCAGTAGTATTGCGCTAATGTTACTGTACATGCATGAAAATTATTATCACAGTAAAGTTTATTCTAATCTGCATGTCATATCACATGTTATGCTACTGTGTTACTACAGGCACACAAAGAAAAAAAAACATGTGTCTGGACATTCGTCAAAGCCTTATGTTAGACTCATCCAAAAAAAACACAGGCAAGAATTATTGACTATGCGCTGAATTTTTATGTGATTTTATGTGATTTTATGCTGTGAAATTGCGTGAATTTGCGAAATATGCGGAGAGTTGCAAAATATGCAGGACATTTTGAAATGCGGAAAGTTAAAAAAATTGCGGAACGTTGCAAAATATGCAGGAAGTTGCAGTTTGCGCGATTATGCAGCCTTTTAAAAAAACGTCTACGTCTGTCTACGGTTGACGTTTATACCACAAATAATAAAAAGGAAGAAAGTCAAAGTTGTCAGGATGCTGAGTATATTTATGCTGAACTTCTCTCTGAACTGAACTAGTGAATTAACCCATTTTGGACTGAGGTCGATTAAAAAAAGGCTTCAAAACATTTATCTGAAAAACCCATGTTTCTATGTCAGTGGTGCTCAACCTTTTTCATGTCAAGGATCTCCACAATTATCTCTATTGGCCCACGGACCCCCATCTCAAAATATGTAGATCCAGAAGCCAATATTTTAGTTAAAAATGTTCGCTCTGAAATATATATTCAAAGATTTGCGCCACATTTTCACGACTTTTCAAAAATAGCAGACCTACAAGCTCGTAGCGCGCCACTCGGTGGCGCGCTATGAGCTTGTAGGTCTGCTATTTTTCAATAGCTAAAATATAACATAATGCTTAAAACACCAACATGGGTATCCCGCCCAAAATGGATTAATGCAGTCTGTTTGAATATGTTTACCTTCGCTAGAAGTTGCTGCCGCACCACCGTCCAACTGCAGCAAATTGGGCCTATCGAATTACAGCAGCCGTATTGAATCAGGCTCTTTGATTTTTGCTCAGTGTGTGCAAGAGAGAGAGAGAGAGAGAGAGAGAGAGAGAGAGAGAGAGAGAGAGAGAGAGAGAGAGAGAGAGAGAGAGAGAGAGAGAGAGAGAGAGAAAAGATGAGAAGTACATTTGTATACATCAAATAGGTTGTGGAGGTCGGTGGGGGCCTTTTATGCATGTTCAAACAGATAAGAAGCAGCATAGCAACAAACAGCAGCATTGCAAAGAGAATCAGGGGGGGGGGGATCATTCCTGGCCTGTTTTCAGAGCAAGTTTTTTTCCATCTGCCCAGAATTGAATAGCAATTGTCAATACTTGCAGTCAAAGGTGCGCTGTGTTTGTCTTTGAAATTGTAATTTATGGTTTATAGTTGTTATGATTCCACATGGCATGTATTTCTTTTCCACTTTTCTGTATTGTGATTTTTTTGTATGCAGGTGTACTGTATGTTTGAGGTTGGTTACGTATCATTTTAGTAAAATGATAAAGGAACACAATCGCAAACTAAGAGGGAAGAGGATGATGTTGCTGCACCGCACCCGATCGAACTACAAGTTTGAATATCGTGCAGTAAAAAAGAAAGTACAGTATTACGGTAACTCCTGCACAGCGGAGACAATGGGAACATTCAACAAAATGGAATAGTTGCCCGGAGGGATCTAATTTAAGATAGTTCTGCTTTTCCGTCATGAATAAATGAAGTGGATCAACTTGTGAAAAGAGACACATAAACTTTAACCCATTTTGGTGTTAGCATTATGTTATGCTTTAGCTATTGAAAAATAGCAGATCTACAAGCTCATAGCGCGCCACTCGGTGGCGCGCTATGAGCTTGTAGATCTGCTATTTTTTGAAAAATCGAATTACGACTGACATAGAAACATAGCTTTTTCAGAAAACTGTCAGGATGTAAATTTTTTAGAATCTGATCAAAATCAGATCAAAATGAGTTAACTCTACGTTGCTCACAATGCTGACAGTACCAGTGAACAATAATTATATACTATATGGCAGGAATTTCATGGAGGCCAAGAGGACCATGAGGACCATGGCCTCCTGCCCCCGAAAAACAATACGGCCTGAGGCCGCAGTGGCCCTGTAGCCCCGCCCACACTGCCCCAGCTGACTGTGCTGTTTTCTCCTCTGCCTCTTTCCTGTCAATACAACTTTAAAACTGAATTGTGACATACAAATTCAATATTTCCAAAAAAATAAATATATAATTGTTTTATTTGATGGCCTTCCTGATCCTGTCCTGTGTGTGTGTGTGTGTGTGTGCTACAGCTGCGCCCTCTGGTGGCGGGTGGTGTCACAGCGGGACAGACAGACACACAGACAGACAGACAGACAGACACACACACACACAGACATGATCTGCAGGGTCTCATAGTTAGTGCTCACTGGGTTCGCAATCACTGCGTTCGCAATGACACACGGGCCGGCATGGTGGGTCCCCATCAGCCTTTAGCCTTTAGCCACTCGGTGGCGCGCTATGAGCTTGTAGATCTGCTTTTGTAGGTCTTGTAGGTCTGCTATTTTTGAAAAAATCGTTAAAATGTGCCTCAAATTTTTCCGAAAATTGTCATGATTTAGAAAACTTTTTTTTTTAATTTCGACGTCAGGCCTGAATGGGTTAGACACAAGTGCCAGCATTGGCACAGAGGAGGTGTGATTTTTATTCTAAAATGAAATGTAAAAAAAAAAAGAATAGTCAATTAAATTAATTCCCCTCACATCTGTATGCAAATTACCTCCTGCACAATTCTATACTTCCATTCAAACTCCTGAGCCTGACTGGGGACGGATGGAGTCTGGGGGAGATACGTGGGTTATTGCTCAGAATCTAACGACCATTACATCCTGATGTGAAAGAAAACTATTTCAAAGGTGTTTAAGGTGTCAATTTATCTCACCTTACAGAGTCCCATAAATACCTTGTTCTATATTAAATAATTGAAGGGATTCTGGTTCTGCAAGTGAAACTGCATTATGCTCCAGTTCTTGCACGTCAATATATATAGTCTATGTACTGTTAACCAGCTTAATACAGCATAAGCCCTGATTCAACAATATAAGAAACCCTTCTCTGAATGAGCTCAGTCTCTCGTGATTCAATAGATGGCAGTAATATCCCTCAATCACCCCCTGATATGAATCCTCAGTTACACCTAAAAACACACAGACGTTCACACATGCACGCACGCACACGCACACACACGTGCTTGCACACACACACACGCACACAGCATACAAAATGCCAGGAGTGATGCAGATGACATCATTATGACAAATAAAATAAAGAAATCTGTAAACAATCCCTTATGTCTGCATGCGTCTCTCTCTCTGTCTCTCTCCCAGTCCTCAGGTGCTGTAGACGAGCCCAGAGAAATTCAAACAGCGCAGCAGGAGGGAGAGAGAGAGAGAGAGAGAGAGAGAGAGAGAGAGAGAGAGAGAGAGAGAGAGCAGTGATGATAGTATGACTTGGGGACGGGGAGGCCTCTTTAACTTTGCTGTGAAAAGGCAACACTGCCACTGCATCTGGCTAACGCTCCCGATTAAGTAATGTGAAAAAAAGGAAAAAAACACCACCATGCCTTTTTCGCTGGGAGACACAGTAATGTGCAGTGGTGGGGAAGATGGAATCTGTACAACCGAGCACGCACAAGCACACACCCTCACACCCTCACACACACACACACACACACACACAGGACGCATGCACACACACATACACACACACACACACACACACACACACACACCCTCACAGGACGCATGCACACACACACACACACACACACACACACACACACACATACACACACACACACACACACACACACACTCTGTCTGCACCAGAGAAGAAGAAAAAATGTCTCATCTTAAGGAATCCGCGTGCCACTATGAATAATTGCACGAATCGTCTAATTGCGTCCCCTTTGTGTGTGCCGTTCGTTCGCTCTCCCTCAAGACAGTCACTGTGTCGTCATTTTTTGTTGGCAGGATATGCTGGTAATCATTTGAATTCCCCCAGTATGCTCAGACGATGTCAGGGAGTAGTCTCTGATCTTGTTTAATATGTGACCAGCAGCTATAAATTACCAACTCCCAGAAATGAGGAAACATGGGTACTTTTAAAATCTCTAGGGAGCGTTCACTCTCGCTGTGTCTTCTCTCTCTTGTGCGTGCGTGTGTGTGTGTGTGTGCGCGTGTGTGTGTGTGTGTGTGTGTGTGTGTGTGTGTGTGTGTGTGTGTGTGTGTGTGTGTGTGTGTGTGGTACTACCTTCCTTTTCATTTAGGTGACGTTGGAATAAAAAAGAACAAATACTCGAGTGAGTTTTTTTTTTTTTTTTCATTTCCTTTTAAATTGGAGTAAGCAGTTTATTTTCTGTTGGACTATTTTAACGCTCCATGGGCTTTATAACAGGTTTGGCCAAGGTGTTTAAAATCGTATAGTTCCTGCTCTGTTTGTGTTTCATACATCCCTGTTTTCCCATTAAAAGTCAAACGCTGTGAGCTATCATAAAAAACAAGGGAAAACACATTTTGTCCAAACCTCCTGTTTTGGCATTTATACATTGCAGGTGAATAGGAAACAGCTACACTAGCTGGTGGCCAAGTTCACATGAGCAAGGTTTGGTTCCGTTTAGGGCCGTGGTTCTCAAAGTGGGTTCCGGGGTATAGCCTTGCTTCCGTCGACTAAAACCTATAGGACGAAAAATGTTCGTTGACCGCAGCTTTTTTCACTGACTAAATAGAAACGGAGCTCACAATGCGTCACGATGCTGCGACACATTGTGAGCTTGTAGATCTGCTATTTTCAAAAGATTTGTATACAAATTGTATTGTATACAAATTTGAAATGGGACATTCTGCATAGTGAGTACTTGAACCTTTGGTACCTTACGTTATACATATCTTGACGCCAATACTTTTACACAATTACATATTTGACTTTTTGGACTGTTACTTGTAACATTGCAGTATAGGCCCTATTGAATTGATACTTTTACTTAACCCATTTTGGGCGGGAACCCCTTTTGGTGTTAGCATTACGTTATGCTTTAGCTATTGAAAAAAAGCAGATCTACAAGCTCATAGCGTGCCACCGAGTGGCGCGCTATGAGCTTGTAGGTCTGCTATTTTTGTTTAAATCGAAGAACGACTGACATAGAAACATAGCTTTTTCAGAAAACTGTCAGGATGTAGAAGACATTTTCCCTCACCACAGGGCTGTGTCACCCACCCATGCATGGATGCTCTGTGACATTTGAACGGCCCGGGGGAACATCGGTGCGGCCTCCGGGACGACGTGAGGAGGTGCTGAGCAGAGAGACCTACCGTAGGGAGAACGTGTACTCCTCCAACTCCTCCGCAGACAGGCCCTCCGCCGTCGATGGCTGCCGCCGCCGCTCGCCCGCCGCATGCCGAGGCTGCGCGCTACCTCCGCTCACACTGGGACGGCGGCTATTTGTCTTCTTGATTGGCTTGTTCTGTGAGAGAGAGAGAGAGAGAGAGAGAGAGAGGGGGAGGGGGAGGGAGGGAGCGAGGGAGAGAGACATGCGGATGTCATTTGTAATCAAAGCAGGAAACAGGCCTCTGAATCTATCTTGGGGGATGCAGCATGCGGTTTCGACGGTGACAGCGAGCGTGGCACGTCGGAGCCCAATCCTGTACGTCTCGGGCGCGTTTTCCGTCTTGACAGCCAGAAGAATGACGGTGACATCGCACGCGGTGGCGCCGCCGCGCAACCGTCGGGTTGAATTTGTTGTGTGTGCGCTGAGAAAAAAAGAAAAGAAAAGCGCAACGCTTTGGTGTCGGCGGTGTTAAATATGCGATATTTGAGCAGCTGGCACTGCTGTTTTCTGTCTTGTTTTTTTGGTTGTGTGTCTTTTTTTGTTTCCTTCACACAAGTCGTTTACTGTCATCATCATAAACACAGTCAAATGGAGTTTAGGAAGCAACCGTTTTTTGAATATTTCACTGAGGTACTTTGAGGGAGCAGATATTATTTGTTAAGCCGCCAACATGTTAACGGCTTGCTTTTCCCCGGCCCTGTCAGCCATGCCTGTGTTGCCCTTGGGTGAGCTTAACGCTTACTGCGCTCAAAGTTGTGAAATACTTACTGATGTATGTTAATGAGATGGTTTCGAATAAAGCAACCCCCTTTCTTTTCTCTCCACCACCACCTCTGTGTGTGTGTGTGTGTGTGTGTGTGTGTGTGTGTGTGTGTGTGTGTGTGTGTGTGTGTGTGTGTGTGTGCGTGCGTGCGTGTGCGTGCGTGCGTGGGTGTGCGGGTGTCTGACCAAATGTCCGCACAGTTATAGTAGGATTTGAAATATATACATTGTGAGGACCATTTTACACCTCACAAGAAAAAGGGTAGTTTTATCGCTAAAAACATACAGTATTTAGAGAGCGGTTTAGGTTTCAGATAGGATTAGGCATTTAGAGATTAGGTTTACGGGTTGGCTTTAGACTTTTATTATTTGTTTTCAGCTATTTTCCACGCTGTCCTAAAATGTGTATGTCCTCACAAGTAAAGTAAATCAAACCTGTGTCTGTGTGTGTGTGTGTGTGTGTGTGTGTGTGTGTGTGTGTGTGTGTCTGTGCGTGCGTGCGTGCGTGCGTGCGTGCGTGCGTGCGTGCGTGCGTGCGAGACTCGCTGTCTCATTCTATCTCGCTCTCTCTCCAACCTGACAAGAAAGGCCCGGGAAGTGGTAAATGGGCCGGGCCCCGTAAAATCTCCATCCGTTTTCATAGCACAATCTTTGCCAAACGCTCAGCTCAGATTCCAGAGTGATGATCCCAATAAGGAGGTGGAAGAGAAGAGAGAGAGAGAGAGAGAGGGGGAGGGGGAGGGGGGGGGGGGGGGGTGGAAAAACAACAACACTAGATAATATAAACGGCAATGTTCTCTGGTGTCTCCCCACAATACATTTAATGCAATACCTTAATTGTGGACTTCATATATAGCCGGATTTCTTGCCCTGTGGGCAAAGTGGTCGCCTGGAGAAAATTCATTTTAATTAGGCCTGCACTGCAGGTTGAGGGGTTGAAATCTGATCCCTATAGCGCTCCGAGGCTGGGCCAGGTTGGAGATCACTCCACTTAATCATTAGACAACTGGGTTCCATGCCACGACATTTGACAGAGTTAGCAAGCTTTTAACGATGGGGGGTGAGAGAAGAGGAAGTGTATTGGGGGGGCGGGGGGGGGGGGGGGGGGGGGTCTATGAAGAGGTCTATAGAGGCTTCTGAGACATAAAAAAAAAACCCTCATATCAACAAACCGTATACATTTAAGCAGTGGTCACTGATGAATGGAGGTCTGGAGGGTACCTTGCACATCAAGGAAGAGGCAGGTTAATAGCAAAACAGGCTAGTATAGAGGAGAAGGGGGGCTGTGGAGCTGTGTGTTTTACACAGCGGTGGAAGATAGAGGTAGTGCCATTTATTTACCAATACCACCATGTAGGAATATTCTGGTACGAGTAAAAGTCTGGTATTCCAAGTACTTGAGTATATTGGCACCGACATATTATTTAAAGTGCCAAAAGTAGGTAAGTTTTCAATAGCTACTGTAGGAGCTCACAACCCATCACATCTCAACACATTCTTTTTTTCTTTTCTTTTTTGCCTAAGAATAAAATATGACTTTTTATACATTTATATAATAATATATCTAAATCCGCAAAGTACTGTAACTAAAGCTGTCAAATAATTGTAGTGGAGTAAAAGTTTTAAAAAAAGTACTAAATGTACGTAGAAAACCACTGGTTTTAGAGCGAGAGAGGCAGACAGAGAGAGAGAGAGAGAGAGAGAGAGAGGGAGAGAGAGAGAGAGAGAGGCAGACAGAGAGAGAGAGAGGGAGAGAGAGAGAGAGAGAGAGAGAGAGAGAGAGAGAGAGAGGCAGACAGAGAGAGAGAGACAGACAGACAGACAGAGAGAGAGAGAGAGAGAGA
>NC_139712.1:15079919-15122419 GCF_964188405.1 Protomyctophum parallelum | reverse complement strand
GCAACTAAAACGTTGGTAATGAAATTTCCAAAAATGTAGAAACCTTTGAGAGGAAAGTATTCCAACCAAAGGTTGATTAACCACTTAAGAAAGTTAAGTAAATAAGTTTAACATATTTATTGATCACCATCATCACCGTCTTTCCACCAAGACCCTTCAGAAAAATTAATTGACCACATAAAAAAAAGATGTTGTTTGAAATGAACAGTAACAAGACATCATATGAATCACTTGTTACATTCCTGAGCCCACCATCAGGGCAGGATGCTTTCGTCTTTAGTTTTTCTACTGGTGAGTTATAGGGCAGTGACGATGTTTTCCACGTACTGTCTGGAGACTTTGCAAGAAGGACCCCAAAAAGGCTTGATTCAACCACGTGGAGAGCGAGGTAGTGGAGAGTTAACTTATGAAGCACCCTCTCCCCTCCCCTACTCATCTCCTCTGTCTAGTGGAGAGTTAACTTATGAAGCACCCTCTCCCCTCCCCTACTCATCTCCTGTCTCCCTTCCTTCCCAGCGTTGATTCTCTAATGCGCGCAATTAGAAATGATGAAAAATCGCAAAAGAAATTACATTCGGTTGTAATACATTTCTTCATTCTTCTTTCCTTTTGGAAAATTACTTTTGAAGTGTTTTATATATAAATATCCGCACCCCTCTCTTTCCTCTCGCTCTCTCTTTCTCCTTTTTTTCGTGCTGTAATTTAAATGGTAAGCCACCAGATGTGTGTCTCATGCTTGAAGAGTCGGAGATCTGCATTATTTAGCATATTAACATTCACAGAATTAAAAAAAAGGGGTTCCTGCATTGCCTGGAGGTTGTAATTAAGTAAACCTTCGCTTGATACATGTAAAAATCTCACTATGTGAAACTTCCCCCCCCCCTCCCCCCCTCGCCCCCTGGAACCAGTCACATCTATATAATAAATATGGAAACCTCCGCGATGATATAATTTCTCTCTCGCTGCAGGATTAAATATATCAGTAATAATACGTTTTAAATATAGACGTATCAGAAATCCTTCTCACAGCTAAAATGCATTTTAACAAGCGGAAACCCTAGCCCAGTTTTTAACACATACGTAGTAGTTTAATTGCTGTCAGTTCTGCTGGTAAACGCAGGCAGTGCCCACAGATACGAGGTAAGATTCTATTTGTTCCCTAGACTATGGGAAAATCATATAAAAAAATCTAACGCACAGCACATACTGTAAGCATCTTGAATGCACACATTTTTGCACTCAAACTTAAGTGAATCATATTTCTTTGGTAGAAAGAAATGTTAGAAGGAAAAGCCAGTTAGACGGTGAAGGAGATCAATAATTGTATAGACCCAGACGAGGAACTTTCAATTTGTACAATATCAGAGTTAAAGTAACACTCTTGTATCTATAGTATAGTGTATTGAGAAAAGTGAATAAACCACAAATCTTTGCATTTATTGCTTCTAGTATAGAATACTTATTCGCTACTAACTTTCTAGGTAGACGCAGACAAATAACAATGCAGTTAATGTCCTTGTGTGTGTGTGTGTGTGTGTGTGTGTGTGTGTGTGTGTGTGTGTTTGCTGCTAGCATGTGTACATCCATGTCTGTGTGTGTGATTGTGTGTGCATGAGTGTCCACAGAGACAGTCAGGGGCAGTACAAAGCAGCCCAAGGCCAGCTGCTGGTTACACACACACACCGCACACGCACGCACGCGCACACACACACACACACACACACACACACACACACACACACACACACACACACACACACACACACACACACAAGCAACAGCAGCAGCAAGCAACCATAGATTGTGTGACGCTCATGGTTTAGGATGTTCATATGGGTGAACACACACACACACACACACACTCTCTCTCTCTCTCTCATTACATCCACCAGGCTGACATGCGTTTCAGATGTAGTGGAAGTGGAGTGAGTGTGGAGGCCGCGTTGACAGCTGAGGGCGATGTCCGTGAACTCGGAGTGCTCCGGAGCTGCCACAGCCCCAGTCTCTGCAGACACCCAGGGCCAAGTACAAACTCCTTGTTATCCACTGCTCTCTGGGCCCGAGACCCACACATCACGTGCACCAACCACACCACTGAATACACAAACACACAGGCAAAAGGCACGCACACGCACACGCACATGCACACACACACACACGCACACACACACACACACACACACACACACACACACACACACACACACACACCTCCATATCCGTGTTTCTCACACTCAAAACACAGGCTGTAAGAGAGAGAAAAGGCCTGGGGGCCGTGACACGGCAGAGACCCCGACTCTCTCTCCTACTGGTGGGTTGAGGGGCGACCGACCAGGAACTCTATGCTTCCACCGCTCACCTGGGCCCCTAATTGCCCCGTGATTGGTCCAAAGTTTGCCCGTGAACAGAAGGTCAGTTGAATCGCTGATTACCCCCGAGTCCACGACCGGGGATCCTATGGCGAGGCTGGCGTGATAAATGTTAGGGGTGGGTGGTGGTGGTGGTGGTGGTGGTGGTGGTGGTGGTGGTGGTGGTGGTGGTGGTGGGTGCATACAGGGTGGTGGGGGCTTTCTCACCACGATTCACTGTGAGTCGATCTTTGAAACAGACACATGCACGTGTCACTCTGGAAAAGTATTTAATCACTGTTGTTACCGTGCAGAGCATACAGCAGCGCGCCGCACTGCTCCGAGGATTTGTAATTATTCTTTTGGCAAGTTGTACTTCATATTCAGATAGGACAGCGGAGAGACAGACAACCAGAGAGAGAGAGAGAGAGAGACAGACAACCAGAGGGCAGAGAGAGAGAGAGAGAGAGAGAGAGAGGGAGAGAGGGGAGAGAGAGAGGGAGAGAGGGGAGACACCTATCAGATTAGGTAGGTGTCCAGATAAGGAATTGAATGGGGGGGGGAAGGGGAGGGGTGCGTTGCTGTGTTTCCGAGTCCGACACACTCACTATAGCACCCGCTGAGCTCGTCTTATCAACAAAAATAAAACTTCAAGCTACACAGGAATTGTCAAATTCAAATATTTTTGGAGACCGAGAAATACTTTTCCCTTTGGGGTGCGTTTGTCCCTTCCTCACTCTTGTTTGTCCCCCCACTCTGAGCGCCCCCACCCCCCACCCGCCCGCTTCAGGCTTGTTTACGATTACTCTCTGTGTGAGTTTATATGCGCCGGTATCTCTGCAAACAGGCTGTGACACGACAAAGGTTGAATCCATCCATTAGGAATCTGAACGCCCGTCACATTAATACGTGTGCGGCGTGGCGCGGTGCCGATCGAAATGGGGCACGCTGGATGTACCGCTTGTGGTTTTTAAACTGGGATGACTCGGAACCAGCCTGGAGGGAGGCATCTCTTCTGCAAGGCCTTAGATGAGAAAATCCTCGAAATCACCATCCTTGCACGTTCAGGGAGTGTGCAGCAATATCACAAAAGGAAAAACTAAATATGGAAAGAGAGAGTGACGAGAAAAAAGAAAGGGAAACGACACAGAAACGGCACGATCCACACATGCAGTTAGCGTTCCACTACTATACGGAAACAGGACGTTAATATCATTATAGTCATTGGGATACCAAAGCAACCCCATGCAACTGGATCACATAATTAATGTGAGAGGTCAGTTAACCCATTTAGGCCTGACCTCGAAATGTGAAAGAATTCTTCTAAATCCTCCAGTTTTCTGAAATAAATATTTTCGAGATTTTTCAAAAATAGCAGACCTACAAGCTCGTAGCGCGCCACTCGGTGGCGCGCTACGAGCTTGTAGATCTGCTATTTTTCAATGTTTAACACACCAAAAGGGGATCCCGGCCAAAATGGGTTAACCCGCTGCGCCTCCAGCGAGTCTCCATCCATGTTACGAAAGGCAAACACCACTCCATTATGCTCGGACGAGTCAAATGAGGTAAATCTGAATTATCGCCGTCCCACGGCAAGTTAATCACAGTCCAAAGAGTGTCATTGGCATGACACCACACTTATAACCTTGACTTTGACTTCTTCTTTTTTTTTGCCATACATAAAGTTATTATCTCGGATTGGGACGCCAGGTTTTTGGTGTTTAATAGACACAATAAAACAACAGCCCTCAATAGACATTGAGGGCTGTGATTTTTCGGAGCGGGATTAAATAACTTAAGGCCGCAGGAATACAATACAAAGTTGTGTGTTTGTGTGTGTCTGTGCGTGTTCATGCGTGCAAGCCGTGCATGTGTAAGTGTGTGAGTGCGTGCATGTCTGTGTGTGAAGACAAGCGGCCTCCATATACTTGTCCTGATTCTGAGAAAACGCATAATGAGAAAAACACAGTCGTCACACGCACACGCACGCACACACACACACACACACACACACACACACACACACACACACACACACACACACACACGCACATGGAAAGGAATCTCCACGCAGAGCACATCTGAAGCAGAGAGAGAGAGAGAGAGAGAGAGAGGGAGAGAGAGAGGAAGGGGAAGGAAACGTCTGCGAGCTCCAGACTCCACAAAGCACCGATGGACCGGGGGAGGAGGAGGAGGAGGAGGAGGAGGATAATTTGTTCGTCTTTTCCTCGCTGAATTGGATTTCCATTTTCTTTGGCTAGGTTAAAGTTGTCTGCCCAATCACTCCCTGCAAGCCTTGACGTAATCTCCTAACCCCCCCCCGTCTGAGTTGCACGTTAATGCACTCCAGAGGTAATGCAACGTGAACGGATCTGTATGCAAATGGCAAAAACGCAGACGTCAGGTCGGCTTAGGGAAACGGCCGGGTTGAGGTGCCGCGCATCAACACCTTTTGATCCGTCGTTCCAGTAATGGATCGGGTTCACTTCACAAGCAACGCTCCAACCCCCATCTCCCCCCGCGCAACAACCCTCACCTGGCTGCTTGTGTGCGCGTGCGCATGTGTGTGTGTGTGTGCGCGTGCGTGCGTGCGTGTGCGTACCTTGCAGGTGTGTGTCTGTGTATATGTGAACGTTATCATTTGCTGTGCGTGTGTGTACAGTACACCTAAGTAAGTCTCAGGGTGTACTGTAGCGTGTATGTGCCCTGTGTGTGTGTCATGGAGGACCTGTTATACCTCTGCGTGGCAGAGCAGCACATAAATCTCCCATGGCGAGTCCCTCCCCCACCCCCACCCCCCCCATGGCAAGGCGGCGGTCGGTTCCTTGGGGACACTTCCCTTGTGGGCGCTAGGATCTCTGTGGGGGGTCACAGGTCAGCCGACGGAGGAAGCGACAAGCTGTGAAATGTAAAAGAGCAATTTCTTCCACATGTTCGGGCGCTGGGAGAACACTGCCGAGCTGTCAGCCAGCATCACGCTTTAAAATGGGCCACGGTGCTACCCAGCAGACCTGTCACAACTCATTTGTAATTAAAAAGCCCGTGTGATGTTTAAAGCTGAGCACCCCGGAAAAAAAACTTTTGGGAAGGAACTGTTAAATAAAGATGAGCCGCTGCGTATATAGCCGCGAAAAGAAAAAAGAAAGAGATGGATTAACCCATTTTGGGCGGGAACCCTTTTGGTGTTAGCATTATGTCATGCTTTAGCTATTGAAAAATAGCAGATCTACACGCTCGTACCGCGCCACCGAGTGGCGCGCTACGAGCTTGTAGGTCTGCTATTTTTGAAAAATCGAAGAACGACTGACATAGAAACATAGCTTTTTCAGAAAACTGTCAGGATGTAGAAGACATTTTTAGAATCTGATCTCAGGTCAGAGATGGATTAATAACAGTGCTGGGCCGTCTTTGTACTTAGATCAATACCAAATGAGGCTGCACTTCACATCCCCGACACGGGACAGGATGTTGGATGACCTGAAACTGGGAAAGAAACCAGAAGAGTATGTGTGTGTGTGTGTGTGTGTGTGTGTGTGTGTGTGTGTGTGTGTGTGTGTGTGTGTGTGGGGGGGGGGGGTTATTACCCGTTCGTTGGATGCCGTTCAGGTAATATTTGCACATAAATTAACTTGCCGTTTATATACATAGGTGTTTGCTGCATGGTGAGGAGGGTGCGTGTGGTTAACTTTGAACACATCCTGACAGTTCAGATTCTGTCGGATAAGTTGTCACTCACGCATGGAGAGTTTTACGTCACCTCCCTGACGAGGGTGGGTTGGTGATACTATGATTGGATCACAATTATCGGTTTTGGTATATTGAACACATATGCTGATCAGAATCCATAAGCTTTTGGCGAAATAGTTTTGGGAAGATGTTACAAATACTATAAGCGCATTTGAAGGGAAAGTATTAACTTGACAAATTCAAATAGATGCATAATAAAAATAGAATGTATTTTTATATATTGAAGTGATCACTATAACAAACTTTAAAGAGACCTGTAAATTGCAATACATTATTTTCAATGAGTAGACTATTCAAAAACAAGTTAACAATTACTTACTGGTAATAGTGATTTTCAATTGTTGGGTAAAAACAAATATAACCCAAATAATCTGTATTTTGCTATTGCAGCTATTTTCCTGCATTGAAAAAGTACATGTTAACCTCTATTTTATAGATAGATGCCTTTGGTGTTAAATGGCGTTATTTATTCAATGTAACATACTTTATATTATATATAGCTTTTTACTTGCTTATCTTCCTGTTAGGTAATAATGACGTTCACGTGTACAACTGTACATATTCATAATAATACATCAATTGTAACAATTCCTGGAAACACTTTGCATCTAGTTCTAAAAACGGCTGTAATGTATACAGTTTGACAATTATTATATCTCCTGCTACTATTAAGATTATCATTATGGTAAGAATCCACATGCATGCATTTGAGGGAATGCAATTGCTTGACTTCTACAAAACCTGTTTTGGGGGGGAAAATACCGGTATAATAATGTTTGAGCATATGCAAATTATGCATGTCTTAACAAATTTACATTATTATCGTGAAAATCTATTATTATCTTCAAATGTTCATGGATCTCTCTCTCTCTCTCTCTCTCTCTCTGGTCTTTCTTGTTTTTACACAAGCGTGCGTGCGGGTTTGCATGTGAGGGACGTTAAAGATGGGATCATTCAACATTTATTCATTGTCAACAGCAGATGTATCTCTTAACAGGTACATACCACTCTATTTACTCATGCTCTTGATGTTTCCAAAAAATCTGATCAGAATGTTTAACTAGTCTATCAGCCAAGAGGATCGGTGTGAAGACAAATATTTGCCTCATCGATATATATCTGTTGAAATTAGTTTTTCTTGTGCATATAACATCATGTACACACAGACCGCTTGATGTGTGTCACTCTTGGCACTCCTTTGCCTGCAGGGACATTCTCCTCAGAGGAGAGTGAACTAAAGACCTGCCACTCTTCTCACTCTAGTGCCTGCGTGTGACATTTGGGTGTCGTAGGCACCGGCGAACCCCTACCTGGCAGAGACGAGGAGGAACAGCCAGAGTCGGCAGCTGAGAGGTGGAGGAGAGGAGAACCGGGCTGGGGACGACCCTCCGCTGTGGGCTCTCCCGGTGAGCTGCTGGGGTCCGTGTAAGGCTGCAATAACTGGCGCTGATGATGATGATGATGGGGCTGAGGAGGGTAGGGGTGAGTTTGGGCTGGAAGCTGCAGCTGTGGATGAGACTGCAGTAGAAGAGGGGCCGGGGTGGCCTGAGAGGACGGGATGTGATGACGGACCTCGGGTGCCGGGGGGATGAGAGGAGGAGGAGGAGGAGGGGGGGGTATTGGCAGGGAGACGCAGCGCTCTGGCACCCCGGAGCTTCCAAATGGAAGCCTCTTCACCTGTGAAACACAACGGGCGCACGTTGTGAGAGTTTGGTGCGTGTGTGTGCGTGTGCGTGTGCGTGTGCGTGTGTGCAAAATCCTGAGTGCGCAATAAACGTTTAGCGTCAAGAGTTGAACTAACAACGTACAACATACAATACAGTATGTACATTTTGTATGTTGTGTAAGTGTCACAGACATGACGGTAAAACTACACAAACACATACAAGACTGTAAGAACAATATGACTACGGACACAGACATTGGACACCTCAGTCACACAAACAGAGAGAGACAGAGAGCTAAATACGACCACAGACACACAAAGAAAAGGGTGAGAGAGAGAGAGAGAGAGAGAGAGAGAGAGAGAGAGAACTTTGTTCTGGCCTGTAACTCAATTGAGCTATTTACTAATCAGATCAATGCATCAGCTCAAATGTAACCGGACGTCTTTACTAAGATGTGGCTCTTGTTCGCTGTCTGGGGCCAATTTCCAATTCTTCCATTAAAGCCTTTTAGCGTCCACAGTCCAACTCTTTAACCCTGTAACCCCTACTGAGATCAATCAACTAACAGTTCAAATCAGGTGAATGTCTTCACACAAAATGCAGGCAAATAACCACATGAACAAAAATGCATTCCAGACTCTCGCACGCACGCACACGCACGCACACATGCACGCACACACACACACACACACACACACACACACACACACACACACACACACACACACACACACACACACACACACACACACACACACACACACACACACACACACACACACACACACACACACACACACACACACACACACACACACACACACACACACACACACCTGGAAGTACAGGTTGCACAGCCAATGGTCCAGGTCAGAGGAGATGAGGCTTTCCATTTTGCTGAACTGGTCCAGTTGTGAGCCGGGTGGTCCCCGGAGCAGGGGCGTTTTGAACCTGAGTCAATGACACAGACACAGCACTGCGGTCATTCAGTACAACCATATGGTCCCAGGAACACCCACCCATACCAGGGACATTCAATTCATTCAGCATGGCCTGCATGGTGTTCAAAATGACCATTCTGTCTATATACATTATACGGTATCGGATTAGAAGTCCAGTTGATTTTGCAAGCACTCTGGTCAATCAACCAGCAACTGCGCTGATGACCACATAATTATTAACGCTAAAAACGTTTTAACATTTTCACGATTTTTAGAAAGAATAGCAGACCTACAAGTTCATAGCGCGCCACTCTGTGTCGCACTATGAGCTTGTAGATCTGCTATTTTTCAATAGCTAAACTATAACAGAATGCTTGAAACACCAAAAGGGGTTCCCGCCCAAAATGGGTTAATTACGAACAGCTGGATAAGAGTGTCTGCAAAATGTATAATAACATAATATACATAATATATTTGTAACAATAATATAATAATAATATGGCAACTTTGCAGGTTCGAGTCCAGCATTATATTTACTCTCTCCCAATATAACCGTCGCTCCAACTATCCAATTATTAAGCGCTTAAAGTAAAAAATCCTTCCTTTGTAGTGGGCTGATATTCAAGTGTGAGATAATAGGTGAACTTTAAAAGGCTTAAAGTCTTTAATGTCATTGGCTTCAACTAGGCAAGGCATATTAACCACTTAAGTTGGGATAATATTCCAAATATATGTCGTATTGAGACACATTGTGAGCTGGCTGGGTGCCTGGGTCTGAGCACGAAAATAGCATGGTTGTTTTTCACCACCTGTGCACAACCTACAGTACAGTAGAGGGTACAATAGCGGGACCCCCACATGGTAACTGTGATTTCTCCACCGTTTCGGACGTGGGGCGGCTCGCCGGAATCGGCCCGGCCCCCATGGCTGTGGTCCTGTGGGTCTGGAACTTCTGGGGGACCCCCACACGGAGTTGCACCACTCACTTCACACGGGTGTGATTTTTTAAACGTTTTTTAAACAATACGATCACCAGGTTATACCGTAGACAACTAGACATGCTTCAAAAAATATGTTTTTTTTAATTGTTTAAACCCCATTTTGGGGTGGGAACCCCTTTTGGTGTTAGCATTATGTTATGGTTTAGCTATTGAAAAATAGCAGACCTACAAGCTCGTTCGCTCTGAAAGAATATATTCAAACATGTGGGCCACATTTTCACGATTTTTCAAATCGGTGGCTCGTAGCGCGCCACTCGGTGGCGCGCTACGAGCAACCGAAATATTGAGCACGTCAGGCCAAAATTGGTTAAGTTGCTCGTGTTACAATACATGATGATTTTGTTCCATGACTCACCTGCCCTGGACGGGCCTGAGGCTGGGGTCACAGGCGGGGAAAGCCCCCCAGGCCAGCACAGAGGTCACATGGCTGCTGTCCCCAGGAAGAGTGACCAGTTGAAACAGCAGAACCATGGAGGGCAGGACCGCACAGGCTGCAGGTAACATCTGCACACAATGCATTGCACACACATGCACACGTGCGCACGCACACACACACAAACAGAAAACAAGTAATCATGTAAACCATATGTACGTAATTTTTTGGAAGGGAGAATCTATTATATAATATATTTATCGTGACTTTCACGTTTATTTCATTACATTATAAAAAATAAAAGACACCTTTGTCTCTGCTATAGTAACACTTTGATACTTACTACAAAATGTAATATGAATGTCAACTATATACACTGTATATCATTTTATATGTCATAAATATGTTAAGATGTACAGTAGCCATTGTAACGTCATCATTAGAACATTCAGTTCCCAACATCATTTCTAATAAAATATGTGACATTGTTCATGGTACTGGGACACTTTAGCCATTCTTTGTGTTTATTTTTCATGAGTTTCAAATCACAATTAACAAAGCTTGGAGGAAAAACAGAAAACATTTCAGGCTGTTTTGTCCTTACCTTTTGTAATCACTTTGGAGTTTGGACATTAAAGTAGGCCTACATTTAACGTGAGTTAAAAAGAGTTTGAGCATCAAGTGATTTTCGTGTGAGCAACTTTAACTTTTACCTGGCCGTCACTTTCAAGTAAGTCATCCTAGCTTCTACTCAAGCATGACTTTCCAGTGCTTTTATACACAGCTGATGAAAACGCACATGTATGTATGTATGCGTGAAGGCGGACGACACATGTGCCTGCAGGCAGACATGCTAACATGTGCACACACACAAATGCAGTTGGACGTATAGCCCCACACACACACACACACACACACACACACACACACACACACACACTGATACACAACCACAAACAGAGACTGAAGCTAATAAACAGGCCATGCCGGGGCCTCTCCAGGGATCCACTTATTCCACATCCTAGACGTAAATCCTCCTTTAACTCATTACTTTAACCCCTTGTCCTTAACTGCCATTCTTTACCGGTGCAACTTCAGCCGCCATCATCGCCTAACAGAAGATGTTGACTCGATAAAGACAGTTTGGCCTCAGCCCAGACCAAGGCTTGGCCTCTTTCTTTCGGAAGGCTCTTTGGGTTCCTTGTTGCTTGGTGGCGCTGAGGCGGCCGGGGCCATCGATCAAAGAGATGATATTAAGGGTATCTCGCAATAATGCGGCCCCGGAAAGTGTTACTGGTTACTAGCAGTCAATGACAAACACATACATTCTTATTTACCCAGAGAGCGGCGGGTTTGCTTAACCAAATTTGACCTGAGATCAGATTCTAAAAATGCCTTCTATACATCCTGACAGTTTTCTGAAAAAGCTATGTTTCTATGTCAGTCGTATTTAGATTTTTCAAAAATAGCAGACCTACAAGCTCGTAGCGCGCCACTCGGTGGCGCGCTATGAGCTTGTAGATCTGCTATTTTTCAATAGCTAAAGCATAGCACAATGCTAACACCAAAAGGGGTTCCCGATCAAAATGGGTTAAAAAATGAACTGACAGTGAGAGGCGCGCTACTTCATCCATCACCGGCGAGGAATATTTCATCCCTTTATTAGTTGTAATGGAAAATGCCGAGGACTTGTTTTAACACATAAATCATATGTATCCCCCCCTCCCCCTCCCCCCCACCCTGCCCCGCTAATCTGCTTGTGCGTATGCACCTGTGAAATGATGGGTAGTGGCGTCTGACTCGGGACACAAATTGATGGTGTAATATCATGGATTATGGATATTGGGAATGTTTCATATTATTCATTTAATGTAAGAAATATGACCCACATAAATAGTGACTTTAGCGTGTGGCGTGCACACACACACATGTGTGTGTGTGTGTGTGTGTGTGTGTGTGTATGCATGTGTGGGGGCCACTGGGAGGGGGGAGTATGAATATGGCGGATGTTTATACCTCAACGGGCACACATTCAGTTTAGGCATGCGTGTGTGTGTGTGTGTGTGTGTGTGTGTGTGTGTGTGTGTGTGTGCTGCGTGCAATCCCGTGCATGCATGTGTGCATGCATGCGTTGCTGCATGTTCTCATGGCCAGCCTAAAAAGCCCTTTCAAAACAAATTCATATTTGCTGCCCAGAACCTTAAAGGAAAGGCAGTGCATGCATATGCAACCGGGAACTGTGGCAGCGAACAAATCAACACCCGCTGGAGGAAGAAACCATCCAAAGGCGATGGCGATGGATCGGCCACACTCTTCGCAAGCCTGCCTCTAGCATCACACGATATGCCCTGTTCTGGAACCCACAAGGGAAAAGGAAGAGAGGCAGACCACGAAACACCTGGCGCCGTGACCTGGATGCAGATGTGAAGAGATCTGGCCACACATGGGGACAGCTGGAGAAGATGGCCCAGGACCGGGATGTCTGGAGAGCTCTTGTTCGTGGCCTATGCCCAAAGTTGGGCTATAGGCGTAAGTGCATGCATGCATGCATGCATGCATGCATGTATGCATGCGTGTGTGCGTGCGTGCACATGTTTGTGTTGCATGATTATTGTTACAATTTACAATTTAGGGCATTTAGCAGATGCTCTTAATCCAGAGCGATTTACAATAAGCAAAACAAAAAGCATGGCAATACATCACATACGTAAAAAGTAGTTATCATGAAACATGAGCAAGCTAAGAGGGTAACAGTGGAATATCTCTATAATGAAACTATACATGTAAACTATACATACTATACTATACACATATACTATAAAGTGCTTCAAAGTCTACATAAAGTTCTACCTAAGGGGCTAGGGTAATTGCTACGGGCCGTGATGCCATGCTGCCATGTTGGGAAAGTTAGTGTAAAACATTTTATCCCATGGATTTTTTAGTATAGTACATAATGGGCTGACTGTAAAATCAAAACAGAATGGAGTTAGAGAAAATAAATGTGTAGGGGGGGGAGGTTGAGAGAGAGAGGACGAATCCTGAAGTGGATTTCCTTACATGCCCCCTCTCTCTCTCTCTCTCTCTCTCTCTCTATCTCTCTCTCCGCCTCTATCTCTCCTTTTCTCTAGTTTGTCTGAGATGTTATGGTTCTACCCACACGGCGAGTGCTCCCTCCCAGAGAGAGAGAGGGAGAGAGAGAGAGAGTAAGCTCCTGGCTTCCTCCTACTATCGCTAATTCCTCATTTCCTCTCAGAAGGCACTGCAAACACTCTGCAAATCGCACGCCATATCGTGGGCAACAGGAGAGAGAGAGAGAGAGAGAGTCAGAGCGAGGGAGAGAGAGACACTGGAGCCAACCCTGATAGTCTCAGACAAATCTGATCAGAATTTCCACCACTATTACTGAGAACAACAACAACAACAGCAACAGCAGAAGAAGCACCGGTGTGTCGTTCTTCTGTGAAGCACGTTTGGCGAGACGAAGGAGGGATGGAAGAGTCACACATGGCATCTATACTTAAACCCTTTAGGCCTGACGTCGAAATTAAAAAAATGTCTTCAAAATCCTGACAGTTTTCTGAATAACCTTGTTTCTGTATCAGTGGTGCAGCTCAATATTTAATGTCAAGAATCTAAAAAATTATATGTAACATGCCTCTGCCCCCCCCCCCCCCCCCCCCCATCTGAAAATATGTTATTCCAGGGACCTCCCCAGAAGCAAAGATTTGAGTTAAAATGTTCACTCTAATATATATTCAAAGATTTGAGGCACATTTTCACGATAAAAAAAAAAAAGCAGATCTACAAGCTCGTGGCGCGCTACGAGCTTGTAGATCTGCTATTCATCAATAGCTAAAGTATAACATAATGCTTAGTTAAAACACCAAAAGGGGTTCCCGTCTAGACTGGGTTAAACCCTTTTACCTCGGTATATCAGATCCCAGATTTGCAGAGAAGGTCCACATTCAGTGTCTTTCAGTCCTTTATGTCAGGGAGACAATATTATCAGTGAGCCGAAGCTCTTTCCTCGTCTATTATACACACACACCCACACCAGCAGCTTCATTGACAGTGTCCACACATGTGCACAGCTCTCCAGCTACAGCGCATGTAGATAGAAGGCCTTTTAGAGTTGCCAAATTAAGGAACACTTTGCTGAGCCCTGCCTTTATGGGATCACGGGGGACACTCGCCATGGATTTGGTGGCTTGTGTGAATCCAACGCTGCTTCCGTCTACCATACGGGGGGATTGTGGTCTATTGTGCTCGATCACTGATGAATAAACATGAGTTCTTCTAATCCCACTGGTCAATATCAAGCCGTTTAGATGTGATGAGCACGTGGGCTTTCTAAAGAATATTGTTCTGTATGGAGTGGTACGGTAGCATGCAGTGGTGGAAAGTATAGCTGTAAGTACATTTACTGAAGTACTGTATTTAAGTAGAATTTTGAGCCTATACTGGTATTTTACTGGAGTATTTCCAATTTCCAATACTCTTACCCCCACTACAGCTCAGATCCAAATATTATACTTTTACTCCACTACATTAAATTAAAAATAGGCGACGTTGTAGATCTGCTATTTTTTTTATACACTTGAAAACTTGAAATGGGACATTCTGCACAATGAGTACTTTCTACTTTTTGTACTTTAAGTACATTTTGATGCCAATACTTTTACTAACATACATTTTGAATTCTGGACTTTTACTAGTAATAGAGCATTTCTACATTGCAGTGTTGAAGTAAGGAGCACATATATTGTATATATTGCCGTTGTCGGTCGGAAACCATGTACGACTTTTCAGGAAAAAAGTGTTCCCATGGATCCAACTTAGTTATTACTTGTCATTAGTAAAATAATCATAAAACCCAAAGACACACTTCAAAAATATCGTGCAGATCAGCTAATCTTGCTACTTTTTCATATGAAGCATGAAATGACAGATTAATTTATAAAAGAAAACAAAACAAATGATTAAATACGTAGATACAAGGTTTACATAATAGTATAGTGTTCATACTGTATATAATGACAGTATACCAGTGAGGCGTTATTATGTATCCCACCAACGTTCTAGGAAAGCCCTGCTGTGATTGGTCAGTGGTCGATTGACAGTTCTCCTTTTTGCGACCAGTCATTACTCCTACAACTACAACCTATCTCAAACCCTCACCCTAAACCTAACCTCCCACGGGGCAGCACACCTAAACCTAACCTTAACCCATGTCTAACCAATGACTAGTCTAAACTAAGTATGCACCCCCCTAAACCTAACCTCCCACGGGGCAGCACTGAGCACACCTAAACCTAACCTTAACCCATGTCTAACAATGACTAATCTAAACTAAGTATGCACCCCCCTAAACCTAACCCGAACGGCCTAACCTCAGTAAAACTATGCCTTCCCGGGAGCCAATCAGACACATGGTGAGGTGGTTCTACCCTAGAACGTTGGTGGGATTCATAATCACGCACCAACCAGTGAGACGCCTGGGGGCGAGAAGATCTGCCTCGTTGATGTCAGACTGCTGGGCGAGCACTGGCGCTTTGGCATGGGGGGCATCAGCTAGAGCTATAGGTTGTCTTCATATATGGAGCTCAAGGTGAAAGCCTTCGTTATTTCACTTAGAGCTCCATATATGGAGACAACAGTGATATACAGGGCCGACATCAGACTAGTGTAGAAACCTCATAATATGTGGATACACGCCTGGCATCGCCATGGTGATACGTACATCATGACACGCATCTAGTGAACCAATGAAGAACAAGCCGAGGTTTAAGGAGCTAGCAGCATTTGAGCTATGCTCCTCACGAGAGACTCCATTGCCTTCCGGACGAGACAGGTTATTTGGCCTTACAACCCAAATGTCCTCAGTGATATCTGGCTATACAAACCGGATATCGTTGGGTTAGAAATGTCAGCATCCCGGTTAACCAATTCTGAACGGGCACCCATTTTGGTGTCAGCATCATGTTATGCTTTAGCTATTTAAAAATAGCAGATCTACAAGCTCATATCGCGCCACCGAGTGGCGCGATACGAGCTTGTAGGTCTGCTATTTTTGAAAAATCGAAGAGCGACTGACATTTTTAGAATCTGATCTCAGGTCAGAATGGGTTCATCAGACCAGTGTGTGTCCAGTGGAAACCTCGTATGAATCTGATCTCAGGTCAGAATGGGTTAAGTTCGGATCGGACACCACTGCATGCAGCGGGGTCTAACGAGAGACAACAAGTACTTGCTGGGCTGAGCGATGGGGATTTGAGTTAGGTTACATGACAGAGTGACGGGAATGTGTTGTGAGTGTATTATCTGCGAGCTTCGGTCGCAATAAGTTCACTTGAGCTGCCCATGGTGACTGTGAATGTATTGTTCCATAGCGGTAAAGGGCGGTTTGCGTCGGATAAGAATTTTAATAACAATCCTAGAATATTATAGTTTAGTCACTTCTGCATAACTTGTCTCATCCGTCTGCTCCAGACAGACTGCGTTATGGGCGCGCTCAGAGACTGGAGCGAAAGACACTAAATTTTTCACTGCATTTGTACTTCATTTTCAGTGCAATAAAACATTACTCTCTTATATGAATGAATAATTGATCCTGGGTTTGATTTACATGCATGGATTAAATGTCATGTTTGGAAAAAAGTTGCTGTTTTATTCATACTGGGAGATCCCCGAAGACAAACCTAGAGGCTGTGTGTGGCATATTTTAATATGCCAGCTACTGCTATACTGTTTAACCCATTCTGACCGTGCACCCATTTTGGTGTTGGCATCATTTTATGCTTTAGCTATTGAAAAATAGCAGATCTACAAGCTCATATCGCGCCACCGAGTGGCGCGATACGAGCTTGTAGGTCTGCTATTTTTTGAAAAATCGAAGAACGACTGACATTTTTAGAATCTGATCTCAGGTCAGAATGGGTTCATCAGACCAGTGTGTGTCCAGTGGAAACCTCGTATGAATCTGATCTCAGGTCAGAATGGGTTAATATAACTCCTCATAACCCCTTTCAATCTACATCAGAACCTCCACCTTCCTCCATGCCACCCTCCACGAAAAAACTCAGAGAAACAGAAAGAGGGAGGCAGAGGAATTGAACCCTCTACAGCAGGACGCTCCGTCACACACCACCACGACATGCATTCCCCATCCCCGGTTTGATCTGGAGGATTACGCCCCGGTTGTTTCTCAAGATCACATTTGAGTGAGATTTGCTATTGGGTTTCACATCAAAGACCCCTCCTTCGCTCATTTGGCAGGGTTAGCATGTTTCAATTCTGAGCCCTTCAATGTCAAAATTACTCTCAGATGAGGAATATGTTTTATATTTATTTACGGTTTCTCTCTTTCTTCCGGTGTGTACTGTAGTATATCCGAGGAAGGTATTCATACTGTGGCATTCTCCCCAATTGTTTCAATAAAGGAGGTTCTTATTGAATGAAGTCCCATAGCCACAAATCACAACCTGATTCCGCCTTTCCCTTGTTGAATAAAAACACATTAGTCTCAATAAAGGAGAGCATCATGTCACCAGTATATACCCAGCAACACGCAGAGAAAAGACCCAGAGTCACTTCACTTCAGTTTCAATGGAAGAACCTCCGATGACGATAATAATAATAATGATAATGAGGATATTTACCACATACAGTACATTGTCGTACGACGAATAGAGAAAATATAGCCCACATGTACAGTACATGCTCACATGAGCGTCATGAGCTTGAAGATCGGCTATGTCCACAAGTTTAGAAATTATTATTATTAACATTTCGAAGACAGCTGTCAGATGGGTGGGCCATGTGCATTTTCAGAGCAAGTTTATATTAATGATCATTAAATTGCGTTCCTTCTTGGATCAATGGAACTAATGTAGTATGGTATTTTTTATATAACTTTTTTATATAAATGTATATACAGTATGAATACATATTTTATTTGGGGGCCCATTCGCCATACCCTCACCGCCCCACGGGTTGAGAACCATGAACAGTATACCCCTTTGATGTTAGCATTATGTTATGCTTTAGCTATTGAAAAATAGCAGATCTACAAGCTCATAGCGCGCTACGAGCTTGTAGGTCTGCTATTTTTTGAAAAATCGAAGAACGACTGACATAGAAACATAGCTTTTTCAGAAAACTGTCAGGATGTAGAAGACATTTTTAGAATCTGATCTCAGGTCTAAATGGGTTAATTTCCTGTGTTTTCAGTCACACATAATTGTAGTGCTGGATAATAAAACACTCACCATGAACAGGTTCTGGTTGATATTCAGGTCCGTGTCATAGAAGCGGCCGGTGTGTTCCACCGCGTCTGTGGTTCCGGCCAACTTAGTCAGCTCCTTGGCGGTGGACATCATGGCCAGGGCCGGGCCCCCCAGACGACTGTGGAGGGCCACACTGACGGCGTAGAGGCCCATGGGTACTTTGTCTCTGACGGCCCTCAGGCAACGCACGCACACCTCCAGCGGCTGCGGCCGGGATTCACACGGGATTCCCTGTAACGCACAAAAAAAGGACAATGTGGTCATTATTGGTCAACAACGCAGCCTTCTGTGTGACAGCCATTTCTTCTCTGCAGTTTGTGTCCCAATGTCATGCTAGTTCTATTTCAAGTTAACCCATTTTGACCTGAGATCAGATTCTAAAATTGTCTTCTAAATCCTTCTAAAAGCTATGTTTCTGTCAGTCGTTCTTTGAGTTTTTCAAAAAAATAGCAGATCTACAAGCTCATAGCTACGAGCTACGAGCTTGTAGGTCTGCTATTTTTCAATAGCTAAAGCATAGCATAATGCTAACACCAAAAGAGGTTCCCGCTCTGGGCGTTTGGATGGAGCGTTTTAGAAGAGCCTCTTGCATTTTTTCAGCCTACTTGATATCTGAATATGTATTTAAAATATTTAAATGTTTTCAGAAAATCAGACAATGTGTGTACGGCGTATGTAAACATGTTGATAATGTAAAGGGTAGGAATGGAGACTCGACACTGGAGTTCCCCTCCTCCGGGGGTTCTCAGACACAAAACATACCGTTCAGATCAGACATCCAAATGACTTAATCATTCATGCAAAACAACCACAATGCTAAACATCTTCCTTTTGTGTGCGTAACTATACTCTGTGCGTATACCACGTACCACTACTCTGAATAGAGTGTGTGTGTGTGTGTGTGTGTGTGACAGTCAGAGACAAAGAGGAGAGACAGACAAAAGGATGAGCTCACGTGTCTGTTGTCTGCATGTGCGTGTCTGCGTGGACATCCTGTACCCCTTGATGCATTCTTTGTCTAGATGTTTACAATTACTGAGAGGACTCTGTTTGTTCGTTTGGGAGGCTGTGATGCATTTGGTCTTTCTGCAGTGTGGCCGAGGCTTCCCTTTATACAGTCTTAAGCTGAATATCCTCTACTATACTGTACGTGTCACATTTTCTCCTAGAACAAAGCCTTCACCTCATCAAACGTATCACTATAGTCTGGGACCATGTAGAGTTCCTGTAGAGACTTTATTGATCATTTTATTGCAGTGCTTCTCAAAAATGTTCATGTCAAGGACCCCCAAATTAGTATGTACTGTAGCCCAGAGTAATCTAGTAAGAGAGTGGTGACACGCTTTGATGTCGCTGCAAAGCGGGTGCCTATGGGCGATAGTTCCAAACATTGCTCCTATGGCTGGAACTATTCCATTGAGATAGAATGAGCACTTCCGCATTCCATTGTTACAATGAGAGTCAACGGGAGTGTCATTACTCTCTTACTAGATTACTCTGCTGTAGCCTATATTTGGCCATGGACCCCATATGAAATGATTTTGCTGCTTGGGGACCCCCTGGAACCTCCTCGAGGACCCCTGATTTATTGAACTGATGATACGCACTGGGCCTGGCAATAAAGAGTTGACAAAGTAAGAGTTGAACGTCTTAACCCTTTTGTAATAAAGGAATCGCTCCAATCTTTTCAAGTTTGTTTCCAGTTGATCCTAGAAGCACCAGCATACCTTTTTATCTCCTTTGAGCACCTACTGTAGTTGATCTCTCTTTCGCTGAGAGTGAAGTAATTTAAATAAACTGCAATATTTAAATAAAAATGTAATTGCAATAACTGATTGGGTGTTCCACTGTTTACTGTTGTTTACTGTGGTTTCACACAGAACCAACTGGCTGATTTGTAGACCTATGTCTCAAACTGAACAAGGTTGTATATCATTCAGTCCAACCAACAACAACAACAACAGAAAAAAAATATTAACACATTCGATCGAACATTCGGCAAACGAAGAGACATGGCGAGCCTGGAAATCTATCACCAAAGGGCTCGACTGAACGGGAGCCGTTTTGGACGGGGAGAGGGAAAGCCATGCAGTCACAGCGCTACAGCCATAAACACAGAGGATTAAGTGGAGGGAGGCAGAAGGTTGAATATAAAATTTGGGAGTGCTTCTGGAAAGTCATAAGCCAGCGTGGCCCGAGCGTGGGAGGACAGCTTCATCACGCCGCGCTCGCAAGCCTGCAGTAGACATGACATCAAACTACGGTATAGGAACGCGCATGCAGCCTGCAGTAGACATGACATCAAACTACGGTATAGGACCACGCATGCAGCCTGCAGTAGACGTGACATCAAACTACTGTATAGGAACGCGCATGCAGCCTGCAGTAGACATGACATCAAACTACGGTATAGGAACGCGCATGCAGCCTGCAGTAGACATGACATCAAACTACTGTATAGGAACGCGCATGCAGCCTGCAGTAGACGTGACATCAAACTACGGTATAGGAACGCGCATGCAGCCTGCAGTAGACGTGACATCAAACTACGGTATAGGACCGCACATGCAGCCTGCAGTAGACGTGACATCAAACTACTTTATAGGAACGCGCATGCAGCCTGCAGTAGACGTGACATCAAACTACGGTATAGGAGTGCGCATGCAGCCTGCAGTAGACATGACATCAAACTACGGTATAGGAGTGCGCATGCAGCCTGCAGTAGACATGACATCAAACTACGGTAGGAGCGAGCGAGGGAGACGTATTGACAAACGGACACTAACTCGGGACTGGGTGTGTCCTTCCCAGGATAGATACTACTGAGTGCAATGATGCTATATTATGATTGAACAAACACCTTGCAGTTTCCTGGGATAGTTTTAAATTAATTTGCTGAGAGCCCACCAATGAAATACCTTTCACTGATGCCCCCATCACAGAAGCACAACCACAACTTTAGGGGCGGCGTTTAGTAAGTACGTTTTAGTGCAGTGTTAAGAGTCAACTAAATTATTTTGAGTGATGTGAGTCAATATTATAAGTTCACTTCCATCTAACGTTGTGACGATGTCCGTTTGCGTGTTTGTTTCAGTGACACTGGTCTCTCTTTAAGTAAGTAAAGGGGTGAGCAATAGTGAGAACTGTGTAGACAGTTCAGGGTCACACACAGAGAACATAATCAGAGAACAATATAACTACTAATAGTAGTCAGTCTGTTGTCCCCCACAGCAACCGCTGAATACCCATGAATGAAAAGACAATCTGATGCAAAACAAAACAAAACAACGCTAAACGGATTTCAACCATTCCTAAGTGGTTTGAAATCCGATAATACCGTTTTCCAAAGATGTGTCTTAAGTCTGGACAGTCTTAGCCTGGTTTTTACTTAGTCATATTATGACAGTGTCGGTCTCTGAAAATAGTCTACAAGCTCACAACACACGTTGCATCGCGACATTATTTTTGATAAATAAACACATTATGCAATATTTACGTGCAGCCTTAGGTATACTCCCTGTAAACTGTCCAATTCTGAATGTTCATTTATCTTTGAGATTATGTACAAATGCATCCATAAGTATTTTACTGTGCACTGTGCATGTCGACTCAATCTGAACTTGGGTTCACGGCAGAATTTCCTCTAGATGAGCATCCATTTATTAGTGCTGTTCAAGAAGGCGTGTATATACCATAGCGTTGCTGTGGGGCAGAAACCTATGAAAAGCATCAAATGGAGCAGATCTACAAGCTCAAAACGTAGCACAAAGCGACACGTTTTCAGCTTGTCAATCTGCTACTTTGGCTATTTTGGAATTTGAATCCTGAGAAGTAACAGTTTTGGACATAGTGTATGAGATGATAAACATAATGTAGAAAATATCAGGATTGATCACTGACCTGCTGCAATGCACTGTCAAATCCAAGTTTAAAAATAAGGGCGAGAGAAAAGGAGAAGAAGAAGAAGAAGAAGAAGAAGAAGGAGGAATTATAATAATTAAGTAATAATATTAATTATAATAAAGAAGGATTTTCCTCAGGAGAAGTTGAAAAATGGGCCTTGCAAACCAGGTCGAAACTCAACGTTTACGACAGACCGCTTAGCCACTTTGCACAGCCGATGACTCCACTGCAGATAGCTGCCAGATGAGGGATTCTTTGGGGCGTTATTATATTCTCAACATTCTGTGTCTGACTTCCTTATATGTTTCTGATTATGTCGACCAACTTCATTGAGGCAAATTCATAGTTCAACTGAACATTATTAAGTTCATAATTTGCATCGAGTAATATAGTTCATTATACAGTACAGAAATTACAGTGTTGACACATCTCTCTCTCTCTCTCTCTCTCTCTATGATAGACAAGCACACACACGTGTATACGGATCCCCCTAGCCGAGGCTGGCCATGCAGCTCACTAGCTGCGGCGCGATAGCCTCCGAGGGGAGGAAGCGGCGCGCTGAGCCCCGCGGTAATGCCCCTCAATCTGCTCGGCGCGAGCCTCTCTCTGCATACCAAAACAACAAAAACTATTTAGGCAGAAGTGAGATGAGTATAATTTGGTGGCAAAGCGGTTTAGCCCACACGTCTCGCATTCAGGAGGAGGAGGAGGCCTCCACCTCCTCCTCCCAACCCCCCCCCCCCCCCCCCCCACGACAGACGGGGGGAGGTAGAGGAGAACAGCCTATGGAGGGGAGGTGCAGAAGCAGGAGGAGAGGAGAGGAGGATAAGGAAAGAAAAGAAGAGAAAATAAATGAAAAAAATATGTGTGTGTGGGGGGTTGGGGCAGGGGGGGGGGGGGTAAAAGAAAAACAGCACCGCCAACACCAGTGTCCAATTTTCACCATGTACTGTATGTCTTTAAAAGATATTGTTATTATCTGGCTCACACGTGGCACAGGCTGGCGCGGAAGAGAGCGAGTCAAGACAGCCCAGGCGAAGGTAAAAGGTGAAGTGAGCCAATTTTCCATATCAGAGGTGGTTTGTTTGCCCCGAGCCTGAGTTGTGCCTAAAGTGCCATAACATTACAGCACTCCTACAGATGAGATGAAAGGCAGGGATCCTCGGCATTTTTTCTTTTTTCTGCTGGCACGACGCCGTCCTTTTCGCCCAAGATATTCTTCTTTTCAGTCGACTGATCACACAGAACGCACTCTTAATAGAGACAGGAAATGCCACATACAAAAACTTCCTTTCTTTTCGTAAGTACGGGCTAATATTCGGAGATTAAGCTTTCTCGTTAATTATTTTCATTTTAATTAGTAAATCTTAATTAACAATGAACGTTTACCCTTAAAAAAAAATTTGGCTTCGGAATGAAATGTGTGTGTGTTTGGGGGGGTTGGGGGTGGTGGTGGTGGGGGGGGGGGGTCTGAAGAAAAGAGAGAATAAATATGACAATCTTTTCGGGACCTCCGGGCAGGATTACTGATGCAGGCTGCCTTAGTTATTAAACACGTTCTAAATTAAATGCCTGCATGAATTTTGCACAGAAATATATTTTCATAGTTTTGCATGCCAAATGTGACATTTTATATTTCGGATTCATCGCGCTGCAGTGATTTTTTAGGGAAATGTCATATAAACAAAGATTTTTGTCATTTACCCAATGAAAATTACTATGCATGGCAAGTTTGGCCATCACACTCTCTCTCTCTCTCCCTCCCTCTGTTTTGGTCTCTCTCTCTCCCTCACTCTCTCTCTCCCTCCCTCCCTCAGCCTCACTCTTGCCCCCTCTCTCTCTCTCTCTCTATCTCTCTCTCTCCCTCTCTCTCTCTCTCTCTCCCTCCCTCTCTCCCTCCCTCCCTCCCTCCCTCTCTCTCTCCCTCCCTCCCTCACCCTCTCTCTTGCCCCCTTTCTCTCTGCCTGTGCCGGTTGTTTCAAGTCAGCAAGCCATAAAAAATCTTTATCTCAGTGAAACACAGCAATTTGGGAGATAATCGAATGGTGACTCGGGGGCACAAACGCCAGTCTGAGGAATTATACCACAATCTCCCCTGCATTTACAACCTTCCTCAAAGCCAGTTGTCACCCTGGAAGGAAAGACCCCGATTGAAGATTCATTACATGTTTAAGCCAGCATGGTGGCATGGCAGCCTCATCCCCGCATGCAACAACAGCACTGCTGCACTCCTTTAGGGCTGCAGCTAGACATTATTTTATTTACCATTTAATACTTTTTTCCGATCAATCAAATAATTGAAGAAGCATGTTTTTTTAGATAGTATATATATATATATATATATATATATATATATATACACGTATATATATATATATGAATCAATAATTATGTCAATTAGTCTTACTTTGTTGTGCAAAATAATGGCAATAATAGCAGATCTACGGTACATCTGCAATTTATTACCCACTAGTATTACCCACTAGTATTATTATTATTATTATTATTATATATTTTTCTTTTATAATCAATTAAACGGACAAGTTTGATTTACTGTTGCACCCCTAGTACACTCCTCTCCTTCTCTCCCCATCTTTCCTCTCCTTCTCTCCCCATCTTTCCTCTCCTTCTCTCCCCATCTTTCCTCTCCTTCTCTCCCCATCTTTCATCTCCTTCTCTCCCCATCTTTCATCTCCTTCTCTCCCCATCTTCACTCCTTCTCTCCCCATCTTTCCTCTCCTTCTCTCCCCATCTTTCCTCTCCTTCTCTCCCCATCTTTCCTCTCCTTCTCTCCCCATCTTTCCTCTCCTTCTCTCCCCATCTTTCCTCTCCTTCTCTCCCCATCTTTCCTCTCCTTCTCTCCCCATCTTTCCTCTCCTTCTCTCCCCATCTTTCATCTCCTTCTCTCCCCATCTTTCCTCTCCTTCTCTCCCCATCTTTCCTCTCCTTCTCTCCCCATCTTTCCTCTCCTTCTCTCCCCATCTTTCCTCTCCTTCTCTCCCCATCTTTCCTCTCCTTCTCTCCCCATCTTTCCTCTCCTTCTCTCCCCATCTTTCATCTCCTTCTCTCCCCATCTTTCCTCTCCTTCTCTCCCCATCTTTCATCTCCTTCTCTCCCCATCTTTCCTCTCCTTCTCTCCCCATCTTTCCTCTCCTTCTCTCCCCATCTTTCCTCTCCTTCTCTCCCCATCTTTCCTCTCCTTCTCTCCCCATCTTTCATCTCCTCACCCCCATCAAACCACTCCAACTACCCCCACAACACACCAACACCCCCACTCTCCTTCTCTCCCCACATCCCTCCTCCTCCCCACTTCTCACCTCTCCCCATCTTTCCTCTCCTTCTCTCCCCATCTTTCCTCTCCTTCTCTCCCCATCTTTCCTCTCCTTCTCTCCCCATCTTTCCTCTCCTTCTCTCCCCATCTTTCCTCTCCTTCTCTCCCCATCTTTCCTCTCCTTCTCTCCCCATCTTTCATCTCCTTCTCTCCCCATCTTTCCTCTCCTTCTCTCCCCATCTTTCCTCTCCTTCTCTCCCCATCTTTCCTCTCCTTCTCTCCCCATCTTTCCTCTCCTTCTCTCCCCATCTTTCCTCTCCTTCTCTCCCCATCTTTCCTCTCCTTCTCTCCCCATCTTTCATCTCCTTCTCTCCCCATCTTTCCTCTCCTTCTCTCCCCATCTTTCCTCTCCTTCTCTCCCCATCTTTCCTCTCCTTCTCTCCCCATCTTTCCTCTCCTTCTCTCCCCATCTTTCCTCTCCTTCTCTCCCCATCTTTCCTCTCCTTCTCTCCCCATCTTTCATCTCCTTCTCTCCCCATCTTTCCTCTCCTTCTCTCCCCATCTTTCATCTCCTTCTCTCCCCATCTTTCCTCTCCTTCTCTCCCCATCTTTCCTCTCCTTCTCTCCCCATCTTTCCTCTCCTTCTCTCCCCATCTTTCCTCTCCTTCTCTCCCCATCTTTCCTCTCCTTCTCTCCCCATCTTTCCTCTCCTTCTCTCCCCATCTTTCCTCTCCTTCTCTCCCCATCTTTCCTCTCCTTCTCTCCCCATCTTTCCTCTCCTTCTCTCCCCATCTTTCCTCTCCTTCTCTCCCCATCTTTCCTCTCCTTCTCTCCCCATCTTTCCTCTGCTTCTCTCCCCATCTTTCCTCTCCTTCTCTCCCCATCTTTCATCTCCTTCTCTCCCCATCTTTCCTCTCCTTCTCTCCCCATCTTTCCTCTCCTTCTCTCCCCATCTTTCCTCTCCTTCTCTCCCCATCTTTCCTCTCCTTCTCTCCCCATCTTTCCTCTCCTTCTCTCCCCATCTTTCATCTCCTTCTCTCCCCATCTTTCCTCTCCTTCTCTCCCCATCTTTCATCTCCTTCTCTCCCCATCTTTCATCTCCTTCTCTCCCCATCTTTCCTCTCCTTCTCTCCCCATCTTTCCTCTCCTTCTCTCCCCATCTTTCATTTCCTTCTCTCCCCATCTTTCCTCTCCTTCTCTCCCCATCTTTCATCTCCTTCTCTCCCCATCTTTCATCTCCTTCTCTCCCCATCTTTCCTCTCCTTCTCTCCCCATCTTTCCTCTCCTTCTCTCCCCATCTTTCCTCTCCTTCTCTCCCCATCTTTCCTCTCCTTCTCTCCCCATCTTTCCTCTCCTTCTCTCCCCATCTTTCCTCTCCTTCTCTCCCCATCTTTCCTCTCCTTCTCTCCCCATCTTTCATCTCCTTCTCTCCCCATCTTTCCTCTCCTTCTCTCCCCATCTTTCCTCTCCTTCTCTCCCCATCTTTCCTCTCCTTCTCTCCCCATCTTTCCTCTCCTTCTCTCCCCATCTTTCCTCTCCTTCTCTCCCCATCTTTCCTCTCCTTCTCTCCCCATCTTTCATCTCCTTCTCTCCCCATCTTTCCTCTCCTTCTCTCCCCATCTTTCATCTCCTTCTCTCCCCATCTTTCCTCTCCTTCTCTCCCCATCTTTCCTCTCCTTCTCTCCCCATCTTTCCTCTCCTTCTCTCCCCATCTTTCCTCTCCTTCTCTCCCCATCTTTCCTCTCCTTCTCTCCCCATCTTTCCTCTCCTTCTCTCCCCATCTTTCCTCTCCTTCTCTCCCCATCTTTCCTCTCCTTCTCTCCCCATCTTTCCTCTCCTTCTCTCCCCATCTTTCCTCTCCTTCTCTCCCCATCTTTCCTCTCCTTCTCTCCCCATCTTTCCTCTGCTTCTCTCCCCATCTTTCCTCTCCTTCTCTCCCCATCTTTCATCTCCTTCTCTCCCCATCTTTCCTCTCCTTCTCTCCCCATCTTTCCTCTCCTTCTCTCCCCATCTTTCCTCTCCTTCTCTCCCCATCTTTCCTCTCCTTCTCTCCCCATCTTTCCTCTCCTTCTCTCCCCATCTTTCATCTCCTTCTCTCCCCATCTTTCCTCTCCTTCTCTCCCCATCTTTCATCTCCTTCTCTCCCCATCTTTCATCTCCTTCTCTCCCCATCTTTCCTCTCCTTCTCTCCCCATCTTTCCTCTCCTTCTCTCCCCATCTTTCATTTCCTTCTCTCCCCATCTTTCCTCTCCTTCTCTCCCCATCTTTCATCTCCTTCTCTCCCCATCTTTCATCTCCTTCTCTCCCCATCTTTCCTCTCCTTCTCTCCCCATCTTTCCTCTCCTTCTCTCCCCATCTTTCCTCTCCCCATCTTTCATCTCCTTCTCTCCCCATCTTTCCTCTCCTTCTCTCCCCATATTTCCTCTCCTTCTCTCCTGTTTTAAGGATAGAATAATAAAACCCATCACATGGAGGAGAGACACATCTTTCCTCTCCTCTCTCCTGTTTTAAGGATAGAATAATAAAACCCATCACATGGAGGAGAGAAATGCGCACCGGGAGCGCAATATTCGTTTGCATTGCACAGTGCACTCAGTGCACTCTTTCCGAACGCACCCACAGACTATGTGCGGGATAGGATAGGTATTCTAGGTAAAAGGACTCATGCAGCGCAGAGGAGCCTGTCTGCGTGGGAGCCTGTCTGCGTGGGAGCCTGTCTGCGTGTTGTTCCGAGCGGAAGAAAGAAAGACGATGAGGGAGCGAGAGGGAAATTAAGAGAGCAAAAGAAACTGAGCGAAGTCGTCGCTGACGAATCCTTGTTCGTCACAGGATTTCATGTAATTACATCATTTGGATTGTTCCGTTTCTGAGATGTCCATGAACATCACCAGGACCCACGTCATCTCACTGTGACACTGTGGCCTCATGGACAAGGACAGCATTAATATCTTGTTTGAGTTTGTGATCACGCGCGTGTGTGCGTGCGTGCGTGCATGTGTGCGTGGGTGGGTGCGTGCGTGCGTCAAAGTCTGGCTATAACTGGTCTTACCTGCCATAAGGGATGTGGTTCTAAAGAGGAGGATGATTCTGGGAGTTCGGTCATATGACCATATTTAGGCATCACTTCCTCTCGGCCTTCCCCGAGTGCCCTCTGTGACGTGGTGCTGCTAAGTACGTGCTCACGCACACGCACACGCACACGCACACACACACACACACACACACACACACACACACACACACACACACACACGCTCAGAAATACGTACAAACACACACACTATGCTAACCCTGTTAACAGCCACCTGCATATTGGTCTTCCTGTAGCAGTGCTCTACAGCCAATAGCAGCTCAATCTAATAACACCACAAGAAAACACTTTCCACCGGGGGTCTCTCTCTCTCTCTCTCTCTGTGTCTCAGCCTTTCAATCTTATCAGTGGTAATGTAATAAGCGCTTGCTTCGCTCTGTCTCCTCGCCACCTCTCTTAATTCCTCAAAATAAAGCAATATCACAGGGGCCCCGGCCCGCCTGCGACAGGGGATAAGATGCTTGTAAAAAGGAAGGATAATTCAGCAAATAAATGCTCAGCATCAAAGGCAGACAGCGAGTCTTTCTCCACTTGCTCCCTCTCTCTCTCTCTCTCTCTCTCTCTCCTATCAAAAGTATTACATGTACTTTCATCAGTTCACAACAAGGCACAATGTGCTTCCTAATGCAATTATTCGACCTCCATTAAATCAGAAACAGTGGAAAGGAATGAATTACATATTTGTTATAGAAACCACAAGTCGCAGCCCCCCATCCCCCCCCCCCCCCCCCCCTCCACCAAACCCCCTTCTCTTGCCTTTCATGGACAGAGAGAGGAAGAGAGAGAAAGTGAAATCATTTCTCATTCAATCTCAGGCAGATGTAGCCCCAGGTGATGCGTAGAAAGTCTCCCGTGTCTAATAGCCACCCACCAATGATATCAGAAGGAATTTACAGGGTTCAAGGCTGCCCGAGAGGAGGTCATCCCGCTAAACTCTGCACTCTAGCATTCATCTGACAGCTCGGGTGACCATGCTAACACCCACCCACAACAAACAGGCAAGCAGCAAGGCAGGAGACGGAGAAGGAGACTGACGTACATGATTTTATCATGTCAAGCCTGTTTGGCAGTCCATAATTACTAAAAACTTAAACATGCTAAGCTCGCTGCCCTTGGGGGTGGTTTCTGGTGGGTGGTGGTGGTGGTGGTGGAGGAGATGTGATGCGTGATCTTCCGTCTTGAAGTGGATGGAGCAAGAATTGATGCTCCTCCGAGCCCAGTGACATGGACAGATCTCTGGGCCCCACGGCCATATTTCCCACAATGCAACGGCCATCACCGACAGCGCCAAGCCATGTAGAGGACATATGAATTACACGCCTTCGCCAAAATGTCAGCGGGAATACAAATGCTCCGTGCACAATTAATGGTCCCAGTCGCATGACATCCATTTGTACATATACTGTATGATGGGGAGAAAATGGCGAGCGCTCACCACTGGAAGAGGGAATTGAACGTGGGTCGTGGTGGTGCCGATATCCCTGGTCCGTCACTGATTCTCTCCGAACAGGGCTCCTTAAAAAGACACATTAATGCAGTACACAGGTAGTTCTCACACATGCTCATTGTTAATGACCCAAACCTTTTATGTATTTGACCACGGATCACGAATTTGAAAAGCTTTTGTAAAAATTGTAAATCTATTTCTTTCTTCTTCTGTTTTTGGGGGGGGGGGGCGAATTTCGAATAGCCAATTTTTTTATATGTATATAAATCTTAAATCTTTAAACCATTCATCATTTTGCTGGCAATCCCCTGAAAGCCCCTCAAGGACCCCTGGGGGTCCCTGGACTCCACTGTGAGAGCCATTGTGTTAACCATCATACAGTAGGAGGATCATAATACTGTATGTGTTACTGTAGTAGTCCAATGCTATTAATATCAGCATCGGAAGGGAGACAGACTGCAGTGTGCGGTAGGGCTTATATACAGTACTGTATGAGGTATGTTACAGCAATATGAAGCTCTTAATCCATTTTGACCTGAGATCAGATTCTAAAAATGTCTTCTACATCCTGACAGTTTTCTGAAAAAGCTATGTTTCTATGTCAGTCGTTCTTCGATTTTTCAAAAATAGCAGACCTACAAGCTCGTAGCGCGCCACTCGGTGGCGCGCTACGAGCTTGTAGATCTGCCATTTTTCAAATAGCTGAAGCTGAAGCTGAAGAAAATGGATTAAACAATAAATCAGCAAATCATATTAAGGGTTCATATACTGTATATATACTGTAACTAATAGTATGTAAGCAACAGCAAATATGCATATGCAGTCATTAGTGTTATTGCTTCAGTATAGTGCCAATGTTAACGAGATAAAACAGTAAACTCATCCTTCAGGTGCATGTGAGTTCATACTTTCACATTCCCTCTGAAGAAAGACATTAAAGTCTTCTTTCGTCTTCCCCACTCACTCGTCTCAGGAGCAGCCTGCTGAAAATGGACGTGCACGCACGCATGCACACGCACACGCACACACACACACACACACACACACACACACACACACACACATATGAATGCACATGCATATCACACAGGCGCGTGCACACACACCAAACAAATGCAGACACAAATATATTAAGTCACATGCTTACACACGCACACGCACGAGCGCGCACACACACACTACACACACACTACACACACACACACACACACGCACACACACACGCGTGCGCACACGTACACAGGAAGCAGCGGCATTGTGAAAAAGCACAGCACACACCATAATGGCGGAATTAAGCACAATGCCTAAAAAACAAGGAGCAACTGTAATGCAATCTGCAGGCAATCGATACGGAGCCAGGCCCTAAAGACATCCAGCGTTTGATGAATATTTCTGCCGCTTTTTTTTTGCGTTACAGTCAGCACATTCACACGCATTGACACTGCTAAGTGACAGCGTCTCGCCCCGTACACGCTTTTGTACACCAGGAGAAAGAGACGGAAGAAAGGAGGAAAAAAAAAACGCCATTATTTTCAAAATAGATGTGAAATCTCGGGTGGATAATGTGCTTTCAACTGGGGAGGTGGGTGTGGAAACAGTTGGGGGACTATGTGGTATGGTACATACAACTGTACTGTATTGTGGAGGAATAGAAAAGCGCTGATCCTGGTACTGATACAGTACAACAGAGATGGGATGAACTATCACCGTGACTTCTTAAAGGACTTTAAGACATTGTGGAATCGTTTTTTTGTCTCAGACGTTTGTTATTTCAATTACTTACTCACTTCCCGACGTGCATAATTTTTGAGATTCGTTGCCACGCCAGATTAAAACTATAAATACTATCCGATGGAATTTGTGTGTTTGTTTAGGTTTTCTGCCGGCGCGTTCACCTTAGGATTTTGTTTTTGAATCTGGATTGGGTGAAAACAATGACAACCCTCAATGTTCTCATTTGCTGAACCCATTTGGTTTTGTTTATGTGTTTATGTGTCATTGACTGAATAAGAGTTATATAAGCGGCTTCAGATCTTGACGCTAGTTCCCCAAAATCCACTCCGCCCCTCACAGAAAAAGAAAAAAACTGAATTGTCACGCTCTATATTCTTTCCTGAAAAAGATGGTTGTTGGACCGAGAAGAAATATAGGCTTCCGTTCAGAAACAATCTGTGTGCATGATTCTTGCACGGTTCATGTTCTGCGAAAATAAAAAGTTAAATATAATAAAATGTGATTTTCTGTAGTTCATTGCCATTTAGTCCAACTACATTGTAAGAAAATGAGCGTAGAAATGATCGAAAATGTTTGCAGTGTAGAAACACAGAATGAGAAATGACAGAAAAGCTTGAAAACAAATGAAAGACATTGGTGTGTGTGAGACATAAACACATATTTGTATTGCTACAGTATATTTGCGTGGACATCAAAAGAAATTAGGACGGCAATTTTATAATGCCGTTTTGTTTTTGTTGTCATTTTTAACCCTAAAACCTATATATAGTTATAGTTAGTTGCACATGGGTGTCGTGCCCTGAAAATAGCGGATCTACTCTTCCTCACAAATACAAGTGAACACACGCACGCACACACACACCCACACACACACACACACACACACACACACACAATGTTGTGTCCATTAGCCGTGGCCCGGCGATACGGAGCATAATGGCGGTGAATGTGGGCTGACGGCACACATCCTCCTCTTTGTGGCTCTGACCTGCTGCAGTGAAAGGCTGCCAAGCGTGATCATGTCAGGCCGCACGCGCTCCCTCAGCCGCTGAGCGCAGCGGGGCGCCATCGCATCCTCCGTCGCCACTGAAACACATTCAAAATGGGGTAATTTAACCCATTTTGACCTAAGATCAGATTCTAAAAATGTCTTCTACATCCTGACAGTTTTCTGAAAAAGCTATGTTTCTATGTCAGTCGTTCTTCGATTTTTCAAAAATAGCAGACCTACAAGCTCGTAGCGCGCCACTCGGTGGCACGCTATGAGCTTGTAGATCTGCTTTTTTTCAATAGCTAAAGCAAAACAAAAGGGGTTCCCGCCCAAAATGTGTTAATGTAACTCTCAACCTGTCGGCCGGGGACCACTTGTGGGTATTGCGTGGTGGTGGTGGTGTTTTACCAATTGGCAAAACACGAACATTTTAATGATTATATATAATACAATTTCACTCCGATACAGATACATACTTAAAGTATACTACGTCAGTTCCATTGATCTGAGGTGGAACGCAATCGATTGAATAAACATGCATCCGACCACATAATATCGGCTGCTATGTCATATTATAGTCAGATGGGTGGGCCGCGAACGCATTATAAATGTTCCTGTGGTCCCTGATCCAGCAGAGGTTCAGAACCACTGCGTTTGGCTACACTGTATGCGTTACATTATATACTTTATTGCACGAAAAGAGCGGCCTACAAGCTTCCAAAGTACATTGTGACGCATTGTTGTGAGCTGTATCTTCTATTTTCGTGCCGCAAGGCTGAACGTGGTTAAATGTACAGTAGAAGAAGCGATGGTGACTTTTTGAAGCTTTAGGAAATACCACTATATACATGTTGTTAAAGGAGAATTCCATGCTAGAATGCTTTCTTATCTTTCTTACCTTTCTTTGTAGTTGTTACGTCCCCACCAAAGAGGTCTAGGTGTTTTTTTGTGTGAATTGAATGGGGCTATGGGGTGTTATGCTAGTTCGCTTATTTCCATCGAAAGAAGTAGTAAAGTGTGCCGCTTGGGATATTATTTACATTATGAAGAGAGGATATATACAAAGAAATAATAATTTTGAGCAATGGAAATAAGCAAAAAATAAGCAAAAAAACACCCCATAGCCCCATTCAATTCAATGCAATTCATTTAGGGCTTATGGTAGGGGAAATAGCCAATAAGGAGCTTTTGCACAAAATAACACCTGGACCTCTTTGGTGGGGACGTAACAACTACAAAGAAAGGTAAGAAAGCCTTTTAGTATGGAATTCTCCTTTAATATTATAAAGAAACACCTAGGCCTGTCACAAATATTACACAATCGTCTTATCGCAGTTATTTGAGAAAAAGGTCATAATCATTTCCATGTTCGCACATTAAAAATAGCTGAAATAGCTGATGGACAAGCTTCACTTCGTAATGAGTAGAAGCTTGTAGAACAGCTATTTCCGCTATTTTTTATTGTATAAGATTAATGAATATATCAGTAATTAAACACAGTTAAACTTCAATGTGTAATCGTGACAGCCAAGTAAGTCGGGAGTTGCCGCACCCAGGCCGTGCTAATCATACCGCTGAGTTGGCCGTGTCCGCGATCGAACCCGTAAACTTGTGATCCAAAGGCGAGAGCTCTATAACGACTAAGCTACCGGGACACAGAAACACCAGAAACACTAAAAACACTTGCGCCACACACCATAAATCAGGAAACAAACGAGACTATAGGTAATACTTTTTACAGCGCTTTCTCCACCCGTCACTGTCCTCCCTGTTTCTAGTGCAGCCTTGCAGCCAGCCTGGGTTGATGTGGCGCCGGCGTGGGCCTGGGAGGACGCGGCGGGGCCCGAGGCGTCGGTACCAGCGGCGGGGGCCACCGGCCCAGGACGAGGTGCTGGATCACTGGCCTTGACCTCTGACGCCTCCCCGTCCCTGGAGTACGGCACCATACCTGGAGAGAGACATGCTTCAGTGGGTGCGTGCGCACACATGTACACACGCGTACGCGGCGCACACACACGCACGTGCACACTCGCACACACACAAAGACAGACACTGATCTACACAGGTATTGGCAGCATGTGCACACTCGCACACACACAAAGACAGACACTGATCTACACAGGTATTGGCAGCATGTGCACACTCGCACACACACAAAGACAGACACTGATCTACACAGGTATTGGCAAGCGCATGCACGCACAGACACAGACACACATATCTTCAGACATCCATGCAGAAATATAGATGCTGCATTCAGAGATGAAGATACACACACATGCACGCACACACAAACGCAAGCACGCACAAACGCACGCACGCACACACAGAGATGGGCTGTTCCCAAAACTGGACAGTGTACACTCCACATGCATAGATATCTTACCATTTTCAAAATTAAAACATCAGACATACTATTTACATATAGCCTCCCTCGTTTCTCTCATTTCCTCGCTGTAGTTTTGTGTATGTTAACTTTATAGTGAGTGCGTTGAGTGATCCCAGGGAGAAGTACAAGCTCGCTGATTGGTTACAGTGTTTGATACTTTCTGAAACGTATTGCTTACGATTCAACAAGTTGAATGTCATGAGTTAACGAGACGGCATGAGCCAATTAACCTGCACCGGGGAAATTCAGACCGATGCGCGTGTTGTCTGCAACGTATTGCACCGGTTTTGTTGCAATACGTTGCAACTGCACATCATTGTGGACTGTCCTTTAGGATCAAATGAAAGACCAGAGGCATGTGAAAAATAACGACATTTTAAGATTATACTCTTATAATAGGCCTATACTCCCACTTGAGATTACAGTTTTTCCCAGTGACTAGTCCTTCCTTACGTCTAAGAAGAAGAATTCAGCTTTGCGATTTGTGGGCTAGTTTTAGTTGGTAAAGCCTGGGTATCTTACGCCAGTCGCGGGGTAAAAGGTACCGCCTCGTTGGTAGAAAGCATGAGACGTTCTTCGAGCAAGCCGCGTATTCGTCGTGTGCGGTCCACTGTGTGCAGCAGCCAAAGCTGCTATCAATGCCTAATGCCTTTCATATAGGAGCCCATATCAATGCTTAACACTTTCCACAGGACTTGGTATGAATAGGACACCATTTCTGTGGTTTTTCATCCCCCGACCATTGCGGTATAGAATCCATGGAGACGCAGCGAACAGAAGAGAATTGTGGCGGGATCTTAAAAAGACAAGAATCCAGGAATCTTCCTGGAAATGTCTACAGCACTGGCCAGTGTCCATTCCATTAATACTTTGTCTCTGTCACGTTATTTTCTTGTGGGACGTGTATGGCTCTTTGTGGTTGAGTGAAAAACCCATGAGAGGCAGTCACAAAGACGTCAGGATCAGCAGCAACACACTGTGCACACTGAGCCCGTCGTCTCGCAGACGCGGGCCTACAGTTGTGGGAGGCATCCATACAACGGTGTAAGGTGATTGTCTTCAAGTCTATTGTGACTTAGTGGAGGGCTAACTGGCAGTCGCTGCAGTTGGGTGCTACCAGTCCCCCCCTCTCTCTCTCTCTCTCTCTCTGTCTCTTCCTCTGTCTGTCTTTCTCTCTCCATCCTTCCCTGTCTCCCCGTCTATTGCACGGCGGAACCGTTAATCCCAGATCCTCTTTACTTTTTTCTGCAGGATTTCATGAACATTCCAAGACAATGGATGAGGCTGCTAATCTCGGTGGTACAGCTAAATCCGAGACAATGGCAAATAATACGAGCAGGCTCAATTCTACCGTGTTTGAGCAGGCCTAAGCCCATCACTTGTGCACCGGAATTACAAGGAAGATGTGCGTCATGTCAACAGGATCCGGTGCGACTGTCTTCGCCCAGAACAATGCTGAGCTTAAACCACCTCAGTGTTGTCTGGTTTGGCTGCGTAGCCAAACCAGACACAGCTATGGAAAAAGGCACGCCTACTGCCAGACAATGGCCAGCGCTTGGAAAGCATTCCGGATTCCATATTCTAGTGTGGGTCCATTGCTACTGATGCTCTTTGTTCTCTCTGCACTTTTTTGGGGGGGAATCATATCTGCCATTTTGTTTTTAGGTGTATTGATTATTTTATTTATTGAGTAACTTAATTTGGTAAAAGTATGGGCAGCGGCTAATTCTATATAGTTGACAAAATTGTTACTGCTGTCATTGTTTCATTTGGTGCAATTCAAATTATTTTGGTAGTAGCCTATACCTTTCATCACATACTGTATAGTATAGTAAGTTATTACTAGGGTTGTCCAGAACAGATCACATGATCGGAAATCGGGCTGATTACGTGTTTTTTTCTTTTTTTTTTACCCAGGGAAGTAACTGAGCACAGGTGCTCATTTTCAGTCTTATACTGTTGGCCACTAAGCAGCTCCAGGGGGAGCAGTTGGGGGTTCAGTGCCTTGCTCAAGGGCACTTCAGCGGTGTTGGGTGAGTGATGACAATCACTTCCCCACCCAGATTTTTCCTGCCCATCCGGGGAATCGAACCGGCAACCTTTCGGCAACAAGGGCGCTCCTCTATAACCCTTAGGCCACCGCTGCCCTCAATGATCGGATCGGGAGCCAAAAACGTTATTGTGACATCCCAGTATCAATATTATATCCATATCATGATTAGACTGGATATTGTCTGTGATTTGGGATATTGTACTATTGTGATATGGCATAAGTGTTCTATGAAAATATGAATATCGGATCGGGGAAAATCGGTATCGGCAGATACTCGAAATCAAATGATCGGATCAGGATCAGGATCGGGATCCCTAGTTATTGGCAGTAGGCCTAACGTAACTGAGGTGATTTTAGGAACACAAAAGCAGGAAAAAGTCAATACGACAACAATGTCCCACACACAGGGCCTAATTTATACTTTCATGCATACATCTTTTTCTTTTTTTTTCTCATCCATTGGAATTTGAAAGACAGTGAAAGTTGTCAATTTGATAATGTTTCCCATTTGGTACTGTTTATTTTTCAATTACAACAATATTCCACAAATTGCCCAGATTCAGTGGGACAATAGGGGGATATATACATACCTGGCAGGTCCATGCAGCTATCTTCCTCATCCAGCAACTGGGCCATTTTCTGATACAGGCCCTTCTCATCTGCATGCAATATGGCTACGGGTCGAAACAAACATAAAACCAATACACCTTTGAAACGCTTTGGGAAATTACAAGCATTTCTGTGCTTCAAAATTACTTTTCCATTTTATCAGCGAAAGGCAATCTAAAGCACATCTTAACATGCATAGCATACATATTAGCCGCAGCTGGAGTGGGGCGAATATCAAGTGAGTGCAAGAGAGGTAATGAAATAGGTGCATTAATATGCCTGTTAGCTCTCCTGTCATCATGAGATGAGATTTGGTTTGGGGAATCCTGTGATATTACACGGCAGTGATATCCAAAAGATACAGGTGAAATGGCTTCTCCGTTAATAGCCATGTTTCATTATAACATGCATATTACTTGGTTCCCAAGAGCTCGCTTTTAATAGGCCTACTTTTGGGAGAGAGAGAGAGATGGGGTGGGGGGGGGGGGGGGGTGCTGTGTGTGTGTGAAAACTATTGATATGGCTCTGCGTGTGTCATTTGGGGGGGGGGGGGGTTGTGGCGGTGTGGGGAGGGGGGGGGTGCACGGGAAATGAAAACTGACCAATGATCAGTGACCTTCGTCAATGACAGCACGTCGGAACAGCCAATCGAGCGGTGCCATTGGTTGGTGTATTTACATGCAGCCGTCCTATACCGGCAGGAACGGTGATCTCTCTCACCTCACTTTAATGAACCGAGGAGAACTATTATGACGGGGAAATGGCATACTTAATTCCAGCTCATCTTCGGCGTTGACCCCGGCCACGCCGCGATGCCTTGGGTCCGTCTGCGCCGCCGCCGTCGTTGCCGCTGGGTCAAAGTAATTTCGGGCACATTCATTTCCTGTTGGAAAAGTGTGTGTGTAGTACGTGGGGAGGGGAGGGGGGGGGCAGAGTGAAGGGGGGAGATGGGGGGGAGAAGGGTGTGTATAGGGGTGGTGTCGGGTGAAGGGGAGTGTATGTGTGGGTGGGTGGGTGTATAGGATGGGGGGAGTGGGAGAGAGGGGGATGTACAGGTTCACGTTAGTTGTTATTAGAAGCACATGAAGTAAAAATGTAAATTTTTGAAACCCACACTGTGGAGAGGAAGCCGGGGCAGTGGCTGCTACCTGATAAGGCTATAGGGACGAGATGAGACATGAGGGAGAGGAGAGAGAGAAGAGAGAGAGAGAAGAGAGAGAAGAGAGGGAGAGGAGAGAGAGAAGAGAGAGAGAGAAGAGAGAGAAGAGAGGAGAGGAGAGAGAGAAGAGAGGGAGAGAGGAGAGAGAAGAGAGAGGGAGAGAAGAGAGAGAGAGAGAGAGATGAGAGAGAGAGAGAGAGAGAAGAGAGGAGAAGAGAGAGAGAGAGAAGAGAGAGAGAGAGAGAGAGAAGAGAGAGAGAGAAGAGAGAGAGAGAGAGAGAAGAGAGAGAAGAGAGGGAGAGGAGAGAGAGAAGAGAGAGAGAAGAGGAGAGAAGAGAGGGAGAGAAGAGAGAGAGAGAAGAGAGAGAGGAGAGAGAGAGAGAGAGAGAAGAGAGAGAAGAGAAGAGAAGAGAGAGAGAGAAGAGAGAGAGAAGAGAGAGAGAGAGAGAGAGAGAGAGAGAGAGAGAGAGAGAGAGAGAGAGAAGAGAGAGAAGAGAGGGAGAGAAGAGAGAGAGAAAAGAGAGAGAGAGAGAGAGAGAGAGAGAGAGAGAGTGCTGGGTTTCTCTCTCTATGAGAGCCTTCTCCACGGCCCTCATGCAGTGCTCTGGGGCCTAATTAGCATGCAGCGAAAGGTCACGACAGGCAATCTCTTAAATACGACTGCCATATGTTTGCCGTGTTCAAAAGGAACTAATGAGAAAGTCTACAAGCCCAAAGTACCTGGAATTTCAAAGACAATACCGTCTAAATACTCCCGGGTCAGCGGACCCAGAGGACGGGGCAAGTCTGGGGGAGGCCGGGCCGATCCAAGAGAAAATAACTGGAGCCCGTGTCCCATTGACTTCTTATTAGCAATCACTGACCTATGAGTATCAAGCCTGCTCCGCCGAGTTTATGAGCGTCCGATGGCTTCGGGGCTCTCTCTATTAAACAGGTACACCCCGGCAAGCTGCTTTCTTAACCCCCAAATCATTCTCACCACCACGGGCCCGGGATATTTCACTCAAATCTATAAATTGCTTTAGTCGCGTATACTTTGTGTCGTGGAGCAGGAGAAAACAAAGACAGGTAGTAGCACTAAATCGTGTTATATAATTCCACACAATAACCGCCTTTATAGGAGTATGTAGTCAACACTGTGTCAACACTTGGACACAAAAAAAATGAAGTTGTGTTTGCATTGGAGTGCCAGCCGGCCCCCTTCACAATAAAGACATGCTCATAGGAAATGCCTATGCGAGGGTTTCTTGAGCTCTTGAGCTTCAGTTAAACACTCAAAGTGAAATCGTTATTAAGCAGAGAGCAGCCGTATGACTTTTACCGCGGTGCCATAAATTGACTGTGAAATTCACGTTAAGTCCTTTTCCACGTCGTCAACAGAGAGTTTGAACAGTTTCTCTGCAAATAGCTCTGAGGTTATGAAACCGTTTTTTCACAGAACCCTGCACATTTGCATAATGGCGGCAGCTTTCGTGGATGTCGCCTTTTTGAATCATATCTTTGATTTAGCCTAAATAGTCTGGCTGTCCTCCAGTTCCTTCCCCCTAATGAACGTTTCAATTCCCTGCTCTTACATGCGAGCTATCAATAACTCCCACTTCTCTCCCGCCTCAGCTACTGTTAACAGAGAAATGTCATGAAAGACTTTGGGGATAACTAAATAGAAGTGTCACAAACATGAAAGAGCCGCACGTCGGCTGCCTTTATTAGGAGGACGCACATGTTACACACTTGACTTCATGTGTGTGTCAGAAAATTGGCGAGAAAATCTAATAGTCCACATGGGGGGGGGGGGTCTATTCCGAGAATAAAAGGCATCGATTATTTTGTGGCGACAATTTTCCAAAACTGCATATTTACACTTTATGTATGTAAATGATATATTCAACAATAAAACAAACAAATACCCATTTTGACCTGAGATCAGATTAAAAAAATGTCTTCTACATCCTGACAGTTGTTCTTCGATCTTTCAAAAATAGCAGACCTACAAGCTCGTAGCGCGCTACTCGGTGGCACGCTATGAGCTTGTAGATCTGCTATTTTTCAATAGCTAAAGCATAACATAATGCTAACACCAAAAGGGGTTCCTGTCCAAAATGGGTTCCTCTATCTTCATGCCAATACATAGAAAGTATTAATATAACTCAGAGTATACTCTCATAATTAAAGGCAGAGTAACTTACATTTTTGGGGTTATAACACAAATGTCAAAGGGTTAAAGTAGGCCTACTACTCTCTGCTAGTCACCATTGCTATATACTGTATAGTGTTTGTTCTCTCCCACGCTTTAATAAATAGAAAATATATTTTTTAGGTGGGTTGTCAAATTCATCCAATCAGGATAAAGTACCCATTTATCAGCTTCGACTGTACTGTATAGTGTTCGGGTTCCAATTTTGTTTTCTCATTTATTTGTGTTATCAGTCACGTCCACTTTCACTTGATTAATATGTATCCTATGTGAGTTTTCTTTCCTGATTGGATTAAATTGTTATCCCCTACCTGAAATGAGAAGTAATGAGTACTTATTTTAACATAAAAGAAATGACCCTACCTTTACAGAGCACTCAGTCAGGAGTACGGTGAAAATGATGCATCTCTGGGTATTGTGTGCATTAAGAAGATGTTTGCCTGAACAACCATAATAATGCTATAGCCTGTTAAAATGCAACCAGAATACTCCATTAAGCTGTATGTTTACCTGAGCTTTTATAGACTCTGTGTAAACAATACTACAAAATGCTAAAGGAATTCTCTCGCTGTATATAAAAAAGAAAACTGCCAGGTGGAACACTTGCGTCATGCCTTAGTTTAAACGGTATGTTGAAAGGCATGGTACAGTATATCATGATTCATAATTAGTCTGAGAACACTTCTCTCATTCCATCTACATGAGAGACACAGAGACTAATAAGAAAGTTTCCCATGGAATGATTGATTCGACACAGGACGTCCCATCTCCACCTGACTCTCCTAGACCATTACTTTTGGTCCTCCAACATTTCTTTCTTTATTTTTTTATTTAATAAGGGCAAGTCATAACACGTCCAACCCGACCGTGGGTGCCAGATGCTATCTGTCTAATTGTGGATGAGAAGGAAAGAGAGAGAGAGAGAGAGAGAGAGAGAGACAAAAAAAGACAAGACAGTCAGAGACAAACGGACAGAGAAAGAAAGAACCTCTTGATCCTTAAAACCCGCCTTTCCTTTGTTTCTAAACAATGTCTTCAATGGAGTGACTTCATATTACGTACCAATGGCTTGTTTGAGGCGTATAAATTAACAATGATTGGCGTGAACCCCATGAGCTTATGTTAACATTTCGTAAAGGCCCTTTCATGTTTTTAAACTTTTTATGGCTCTCGGCCTAGACCAAAATACAATGTGATAGAAGGTACTATAGTCTCACATCTAATGCCACAGTTTATTATTTGTTTGCAATTATATAGGAGCATTCTCAATCATTGCTTCAGTACCAAAACTAGGATT
>NC_139712.1:15052419-15077419 GCF_964188405.1 Protomyctophum parallelum | reverse complement strand
CAAAGCTGCAAGGCTCATATTTAAATAATTGTATTTCTGTGATTTTCTATATACTTTAGCACACATGCACGCACGCACGCACGCACTGTTTACAGTATACCAACAGGCAGGTATACACATATGGCATACTGTACAATGGCACATATATATTGCCATTGTGTTTCAAGTGGCGCTCGGTCTCATTTCACAGAAAGGAGATGCCATGTTTTGTTTATGCTTTGGAGGGATATTTTCTATATATTCCCCCTGACCACAAAATGCCAAGTCAACATGTTTTTTGAATACAGTAGGTGGTCCAAGGGGCCAGCTAAGGGTCTGACATGGCATGGCACGGAAAGTAAAAAGAGGCACGTATTGAAGCGAGTATATATACGAGGCCGACCCTTTGAAATCAAAGAGGTCCGTGGATCCCCACTGCAGCAGAGCTGCCCACATTTCATTCATTTCTGCGGACGAGGGAGGGGGGGGGGGGGAACCATCAGAAAGCCGAGGTAAATAACATAAGCAGTTGTTTTGGTCATGGATATGTTTGTGTACAAGCGCAGCGTACACCGTAAACGGTGGCGGTTGGACGCTGGCAGAGCTCAAAGCGTGCAGAGCGTGCTCGCGTGAGCCTCACTTTTATGCAGATTTCCAGTGATGAACTGCGTGCCCGTGCCCATGAACAGCATGCATTTGTATACAATATTTAATTTCAAAGACAAAAATCAAGGGGTTGGAGGGGCGGTGTGTGTGTGTGTGTGTGTGTGTGTGTGTGTGTGTGTGTGTGTGTGTGTGTGTGTGTGTGGGAGGGGGGTATTTCAACTCTAAATGACAGAGCAATTAAAATAGTGGGGGAGGAACTCTGGTCCCAATCTGTTGAGTTTTTTTTCTTCTTTTTTTTTTTCAAATCTGTTTTTACATTCAACAAGCCCTACAGCGAGACATTCATTTATACCGTTGAGATTAATGCTTATCTAATTGTAACTTATTTAAAAACCATTTTCTTTTCGACCGGGCACCAATCAATTTCTCTGAGTTGCACGCACACTGAGTGGTGAACATGAGAGACCGGCGAAATATACATCACTGGGTATCTTTTGTGTCATTTATACTCTTCTTGTGTGCCGGTGTCGCATGCGCAGCATGCTGGAAATAGCAGATCTACAATCTCACAGCGCGCCACGCTGTGATGCGTGGTGAGCCTGTCGATCTGCTATTTTTGGCACGCGACAGCGGCGACCGAGTATAACTCCGGCTAAAGTCTCTCCCTTCGCTCGTCATTTTGTAGCGTCGACTGCATTCTGTTCAGCTGCGCATGCACATTGAGGGAGTGGCACTTTTATGTGTACGTAGCAGATTGGTAATAACTTCACTAATAACAAAATGGAACCCAAATGAGCATTTTCCCTCTCGGATTGTATTAAACGCTGTCAATAATTAAGAACATTTGCTTAATGAGACTCATTAATTTTTACTCACACAGTGCTGCATGTTATACATTTGTTTCTGGAGTTGATACATTGTGACTGGCAATGAGCGAATGTCAAAGTGTGGTCAATGGATCTGCTATGTCCAACCCCTCGTATCTCGAGTGATTTTCTGTTAGCACTTTGCAAGTTTTAGACACTAACATACTGTAGCAATGCTATATAATGTTGAGTGTTGGTTTACTGGTGTAATTAATCATCAAATTAGCACAATGTGGGTGGATAGAATGCCTTCCTTTTTTCCTCCAATCGTTGTTTTTGCCCCTGAGACTTGAGGCACTTTGAAGAGGGGAGCAAAAAACAAAAAACAAAGGAAAGGCCTTATTTAATTACATTACATTGTACTGTATTTATCTGTACTGTGGATCGCCACAAATATACTGTACGAAATAATCTATCATAATGCTTTCTCTGGCAATTATGATGCAATGGATTATGACGATTAAATCATTCATATTGTTATGTTATTTTATGCTTTAGCTATTGAAAAATAGCAGATCTACAAGCTCATAGCGCACCACCGAGTGGCGCGCTACGAGCTTGTAGGTCTGCTATTTTTGAAAAATTGAAGAACGACTGACATAGAAACATAGCTTTTTCAGAAAACTCATTTTCAAACAGATATTTTTATAATCTGATCTCAGGTCAAAATGGGTTAAGGGCAAATATTTACCAAATGCAACTTTTCTTGTTTTATTAATTTTATTCCTCAACTTGTATGTTCTGTCACAGTTTTAAAAGCTTCTTGACATAGTATCTAATTTCCCTGCATAGTAGCTTCCCTGCAAAGAGCTCATACTGTTCATACTGTACATACTGTACATGGACACACGTCTGTTGACTTTGGACACGTTTCAAAGTGAATTAGCTCAGTTTCCAACAAATGTCAACATGTCGTCTGATTAGTATGAATGTATTCTTGCCCCCGAGTTCAGTTACTGTACAATGTGTGTAGAGAAGGAGAGAGAGGGGGAAAAAAGGAAAACTTTGTAAACACACTTGGAAAGGAAAGCATACAGTCACACTCACTCACACACACACACACACACACACACACACACGCCTCGGGCCTAAGGCTTCGGGGTGGTTGTCACGTCAAGATAATGGAATGGGCACATTTCTGTCTGGAGCAAACATGGTTTCTCAACCAGGTGTGTGTGTGTGTGTGTGTGTGTGTGTGTGTGTGTGTGTGTGTGTGTGTGTGTGTATATATATATATATATATATATATATATATATATATATATAAAATAGGTGTTGTTATTTAAGTAGACCATTTTTAATATTTCAAGTACATCTGATTTAAGACAAACGTACTAGTGTGGGTTAAAATAAATACATAAATAATAAACATTGATATACTTAGTTGGGGCCTTGAGGACTATGCAAAATACAGTATGCTAGCAGTTCAGAGCTCAGGACAAAGGTTAAGAAGCCCTGGTGTAACAGAGAGAACACGTCTGCTCCTCATCTCGCTCCCTACGCCACACTGCCAATGACAGCACGCTCCTCCTAATGCAATGAATGTCGTTTAACGTGCAGCCCTAACCGGATGGAGAATACACACACACACCGCTTTTATACTAAACCCAATCTGAAATATAGTGAACATGAACTTTATATATTCTGCCCAGCTTGGGAGGATTATTATTAACACTGTATTACTGTACTGTCTATTATTTAATTTTATTTAAAAATAAAAAATAAATGAGCAACTGTTCCAATGCTGGTGTTATGAGCCGTGACAACGAGATTACATCCACACGGCACTGCTTCTCCATGAATACATGAGTAAATGTAAAGTACATTATGTGAAATTTGCAGTGATGTGCCAAGGAAATGGGGTAATATTGAACGCATGCACGCACGCACGCGCAGACACACACACACACACACACACACACGTGCACACACACACACACACACACACACACACACACACACGGTAGTGTTACATCCCCTGCAATCCCTACTTTTTCTCTTGTCATCTGCAGGCATCTACTGTACTTTTCGGCATCTCTCTTCCTGCTCTGCCTTCCTTGCTATTGCCTTTCGTTGTGATAACAACCAAAATGCTTACTTTGCGATCGAAATGACGTAGGGGGGAAAATAAATATTTCTAACTGGATGGTGACAAGAGAAATCCATGATTTCTTTCCCCCCCCCCCCCCCCCCCCTCCTCCCCTAGAGAACGTGATTGTTGTCAAAAGGAATTGGGCACAACAATGCCTTGTTCAGTTCTGGTTGCATTCAAAGGCGTAGCTAGAAGGGCCATGCATGAGGAGGACTGCGTGGCTGCTGGGGGCTGGTGCAGGGCACAGACCAGCTAGGAAGTGAATCTTGCATACTGTACGGATCATCGCCCAGTTCAGCGCAGTCACATTGAATCTGCCGTCAACCAATTGTGCTTCATGAAACAGTCAACCCTCATTTGCGTCTAACCCCCACCACCACCACCCCCCCCCCACACACACACACACACACACCCAGACACTGCAGTAAACAAGGCCCCGGCTCTGAGCTGTTGTCTTCTCCTAGCTGTCCCTGTCTGTGTAAAAAGCTGGACGGCCCAGACAGCCCCCCAACCTCAGCATCCGTGTCACAAAGCCAACTTAAAGCGCTCATTTCCGGACAAACACTCCATGTGGCAGACCACGGAGTCAAGGAAAACCTTCTGTTGAGGGGGGGTGTGTGTTACAATGGCAGACAAATTAATATGGGCCCTTAAATATGAGCAAATGGCAAATACTGCATGTGTGATTTTTATCATAAATCTGAAAGTCCACTAGAGACACTACTAGCCCTAGATAGAAAGCAAGTGAAAGGGCAAGCGAAGGAATAACAAACAGATTTTGATGTAAATATAAGTGTGAAAGGTTAAACAGTGGTATTACAGCTGCAGTAAAACTATTTAAAAAGAGACTTTATAAGACCGAATGTAATGATACTGTACATCAATGCAGATGTACTGTAAATTGTGTGTGTGTGTGTGTGTGTGTGTGTGTGTGTGTGTGTGTGTGTGTGTGTGTGTGTGTGTGTGTGTGTGTGTGTGTGTGTGTGTGTGTGTGTGTGTGTGTGTGTGTGTGTGTGTGTGTGTGCATGCGTGCGTGCGTGCGTGCGTGTGTGTGTGTGAAGGCCCTTTTTTTTTAATCTAAATAAGCAATTTGTACCAAAGCCATATCAATGAAATGCCAAAGGAAAGATTAAAACACCTGAAAAGCATATTAAATTAAAAATTAAAAAAGGATAAAGTTGGCATTTTGGTTCAAAAGCGTAGAAAAGTACATTCTATGCATAAAATGTAAACCTATCTTCGTTTTAGAGGACAGCTTTGCATGTTCACGGTAATTGTAATCCACCAAACAGTTTCTTATTAAACAACAACCGCGTCAGTTGGTTTAGACAGAAAACATAATTAGTATTCAAGCTTAATTAATCTACGCTGCCCCCCTTTAAGTGAATTAGTCAATTATTTATGCATGTGTGCTCCTTTGATGCTAACAGATTATGTATGTTGCTGGGAAAAAACCTTGAAAAATGACTTTGAAAACTTTCTGCCAGAACATCTCACTACAAGCTGCACAGTTACTTAGAAATGTCACTGAGTGAGAACCATGAATATTCAGTGATTTTAGATAAACATTAAAAAAAATAAAAACTCAGTCCTTAAAATGCTCACCATTCCAAACATTTCCAGTCGCAGGCACTGGAAATATCACAATTCACCCTCCAAAAAGGCCAGGGGAAGGAGGAGGCAAAAAAATAAATGAGTCAAAAATATTCCGTTTTTTGTTGCACCCTAATCCGAGGAATGGAAAAATCTAACACATGTCAGACCGAGGTCTTCCCAAGGATCATGGGAACTCTTTGGGATTTTCAACAGCCTTTTTGTTTCTCCCCTTGAGAACCGGGCACTGGCCTCTGCGCCCCTCAAACCCCCATTGTGGACCCAGAGGCAGCGCAGAGGAATGTCTAAATGTCAATGGTCACGCTGCACCAGCACCTTCAGAGAGAGGGACGGAGGTACGAGACGTGACCTCTCTGTGTTCACATATGCAGCTATGTGGAAACTGTACTCACCCTGCCAAAGGTGTCCATGTCCACACGCTGCAGCGGCTGACCCCAGATCTGTTCTGAACAATGGGCCGGGCCTCCTAAACAGAAATAGAAATGAAATTGGGTGAAATAAATATATGATAGAAATGTTGTGGGGGGGGGGGGGGGGGGCATGGGTTTAACCCGTTTTAACCTGAGATCAGATTCTAAAATTGTCTTCTACATCCTGACAGTTTTCTGAAAAAGCTATGTTTCTATGTCAGTCGTTCTTCGATTTTTCAAAAATAGCAGACCTACAAGCTCGTAGTAGATCTGCTATTTTTTCAATCGCTAAAGCATAACATATTGCTAACACCAAAAGGGGTTCCCGCCCAGAATGGATTAATCTAAAGTTAAACTTATCTCCCATAATTCACAGTTTGTTGATGTTGCGCGGTGTAGAATTGGCAAAAAGAGCTATTTTAATAGCTTACTGTACAGCACCGAAATCCTTCATTCCATTGCACTGTTATGATATCTCTGCAGTGTTTGTGTGTTTAAAACCGTAATCTCTGCGATGCATCTAGGAGAATAACGGATAATAAACACCATTTATTTATTATCACAGATAGCAAATTATTTGCCCTTATTATTCAAATAGTTTATTCATTTACATCTGATACAATATCATTTGGTATTTTTATCGTCCTTTTCCTATGGTAATTCACATGGCTTGCACAAGTTTCTGCTGAAATAGCAAAACAAACCCCAGGCAAAATGTGAAAGATTATCCCATACCATGCGAGCTAGGATGAAATGCTATACTTTTTCACACCGAACATGGCTCCACTGGGTGTGATTGAAAAACATGTAAAGCTATTGAATCTGTGCTTTGTATATGTGAGGGAAAATGAGTGTTGTAACAAGTGGGCCAGTGTTTTTGTAATTGTTTCAAATTACACCCGGCGTAATAACTCAGTGAAAGCAGAGCCGCTGTGCGGTCCGGCCGGCATATACATTAGCCAACGGCTGCAGGATAGCTGTGCACCTTAAGCGTGCACAGACCACCAAAAAAAAAACCCTGATGATCGTGTAAACAACTCCCGGGAATAATAATTCTTTAGATACATTTACAGCTGTATCTATTTGTCTCCCAATCCTACTTTTCACCAGCAACGCAATAGGAGGATAATGCTGTTGGATGAAGTGCTGCTTTGCTATGCGTTAACTTTACTTTATGTGCGTCTTCTTGAATTAAAGCCAACATTTCAGCACGCTGTGATTCATTTGCTGATTTGTTTTGTATAGTTACTAATAGGGATGGGTGTGTGTGTGTGTGTGTGTGTGTGTGTGAGTGGACATTTTATAAAAGGTCGTAAAAAAGTGATTTTGTGAGAAGACATAAATCCATTAGTTGTAAAAACTGTTAGCCAAATTGTTAGCCCATGCACTGCCAACTGCTGTCTCTCCCTCGCACTAGCGGGAGTTTGCCAACAAGTTTGTTAACCGCAAAAATTACTGACTCACTTTTCTGCTTGAGGTTCAGGCTTTTTGGCAAAAAGTCATATGCAAATATGCACACAAACCCCTACGGTCCTGGAGAGTCTTATACATTCTCTGGACTTGAGTTAATAACAACAGTTCCAGTCCAAGGAGATGACTGCCTATGACTTCACAGTAGTTTTTATTTAAATTATCTCATGCTCTCACTCCACAGCACAGCCATGGTAAATAAAAATAGAAATGCTCTGCCAGCAACAGATACCAGGCAACATTAGCTATACAGGATTTTCTTGTACAAACATTATTTACAAGAAACATTATGTTCCTGACCTCTCCGCTGAGTTTTCGACTTAATCACAGCAGCTTCCCTAGCTGGAATAAGCGGATCTGCTTTGAGTTTAAATCGGGAGTGGATTTTGGGCACATAAATCCATGGGTGGAACGTGAACAATAAAATGTGTTGTGTGTTTTTGCCTATCGGTATATAAATACCTACAGTATAGTTAATTTTGGGATGTGACCCAATAGTGTGAATAGATAACAGGTAGTCCTCTGCCATCCCCATTGGGCAGTGACTCAGGAGGTACAGTAGGGCGTCCGCTTGGGATCGATCCCGGGCTCTCCCACCAGAGTCTAAATGTCTCTGAGCAAGAACCTGAAGAACTGAACCCCTAACTGCTCCCGATGAGCAGTTTGGTGCCTTGCATGGTCTCCCCAGCCATCGGTGTGTGAATGTGTGTGTTAATGGGTGAATGTAATGGACATTGTAAAGCGCCTTGGATAAAGGCACTAACATAACATACACTGCGCAAAAAGCATGGCATACAGATGTGTATATTACAGGAAATTCCCGTTAAACTTTCCAACAAACTCCGGTAAACTCCCGAATTGTACCATCACGCCTGTATATTACCGTATATTAACTGTATATGCCTGCTAAACTTGAGGATTACGGGCAAAAATACAGTGCCCATAATTGCCCGTTAACTCCTCTTTTCACGCAGTGATAAATGCATAATTTACCTATTCAAATGATGTGTACATAATAATACGAACAATGATAAAAGTAAACACACACACACACACACACACACACACAAAGTGAATGAAAACCTAAGCATGACAATGACAAGAACCACTGCTCTCAGCTCACTGAAACCCTAAATCCCAGATGACTATTGGGAGCGTTAGGACTTCACGCGGCACTTCCCTTTTACTAAAGGCATAATGTGACCTGAAATCTTCACTTGCCATTATTTGTTTAGTTTTAGTTTTTTCACTAGCAGGGATCAGGGCTATGCAACCCAATAGTCACAGAGGGACGGGACACGGCGTACCACAGAATATTTTATCCGCGTGTGGACAGAGGCCTTTTCTTCTATATTTGACAACAGCCAGTCTCCCTGTGGACACACGGTTCACGCAGCTGACAATGGAGGTAGAAAGAGGGCAGGCGATGGTTTTCCCCTCGACATCCGAGTAATGGAAACGTTGCACTCTCACCCCTAAATGTAGACAGTCTTTGCACTTTGGAATGTCGTAGAAGGTTGCTGCTGAGGAAATTCATGCAAACGTGTTGCGTTCTATTCGAAAAGATAAATGCATTTGTTTTGTTCAGTGAGCTCTTACTGAGGTGAAGTTGCCCTAGCCTAGCCCCTTAGATAGCACTTTATGTAGACTTAGATAGTATTTTAAACAGACGTATAGCTTGTTACGTAGACAGCATTATAATTGCATTTTATGTAGTCATAGCACTTTATAGTACAAATGTATAATATATAATATAGTATAGTATGTATAGTTTACATAGATACTCCACTGTTACGTTCTTAGTTTATACATGATTCATGATAACTACTTTTTATATATGTGATGTATGCCATGTTTTTTGTTATTGCTTAATGTAAGTCGCTCTGTATTAAGAGCGTCTGCTAAATGCCTAAATTGTAAATTGAAGCAGAGTCGCAGACAAGGCCTCACTATGTGCACACAGGACTGACCGATCCACTGAATATGTAAAGCCTTTCTTCAAAGCAAATGACACAATGATGATGTTATTGCAATATGATTAAGAAGAGCAATACTTTTTATGTTTTACCTTTCGTGTGACCGCCCTCTCTCCCCTTGTCCGCAGCTACACACAGCAGTTGTCAGGGTGATGATGACGCTGCGCGCACACACACACACACACACACACACACACACACACACACACACAGAGTGTCATATAACAGTGCACTTGTTCACCCATGGTTGATGTTACCCTAGACTGGAGGTCGGGAGAAAGTCTTGACAAGAGAAAGTTTTTGAATCCAGTAGCAACTCCTGTGTCGATTAAATTAACCTATTCGGTCAAACAAATTTTACTTAAGCTATAGCAAGCACGCAAGCAAGAAACCAAGAAAACAACAAAGCTGAGATATATGATATGATATGATGAATAATCAGGAAGTCAATTAAGGTCATACAGTTTCATATTTTGAAGAAGGGGAACAACAAGTGAACACAACAGACATGAAAACGGTGATTGTTTAATCGTCAACAGTGAGGTTGATTTGCGTGAGGATAACGTTTCATCCGCGTGAGAAGCGGATTATCTTCCAGGTGGCTCCTACCGTTTGTGCTTCAAACGTTTTGGTTAATTATTCATGCAGAAGATGGCACAGCGTTGCCAACTATTACCTGAAATTCAAATAAGGGACACTCCTGCAGCCAGCCGGGTTGGCAACCCTATACTCGCGCCGTCATGCCCACGTGACGGGATGTTTCGTCCACAAAGACAGAGACATTGTGGCCGACGTGCGTCGCTCCGACACCTCTCACTATAGCAAGGGAGAGGACTCCTAGTCCTTTGTAAACATCCATTATGCAGCATGACAATTCACATGAAGGGTCTCCACTCCACATGCATGCATTAATTAGAGGAGACTTCAGAGAAATGTACTCCTCAAACAAAGGTATATACAGTGAGTGACTCAGTGAGACAGCGAGGGTTACATTATGCTGTGAAGTATAAGTAGTGGTGGAAAGAAACTAAGTACATTTACTTAAGTAATGTACTTAAGTACACATCTGAGGTATTTTTTCTACTTTACTTGAGTACTGTACTTCCAATTTACAGTTTTTTTAATTATCACTACTCCACTCCATCTCAGAGGCAAATATTGTACTTTTACTCCACTACAATTATTTGAAGACTTTACTTAGTTACTAGTTACTTTATATTACAAAACATACGTTACCCACTTCAGCCCTATTTCGGCCATTTGAAAATAGCCAATCTACAAGCTCACAATGCGTCGCAATCACGAGCATTGTAAAGCTTGTAGATATGCTTTTATTTTCAAAAGAGTTTCATACATAATTTGTGAAATGGGACATTCTACATAATGAGCACTTTCTACTTTTGGTACTTTAAGTAGTAGGCCTATATTTTGATGCCAATACTCTTCCCCAAATACATTTAGAATTCCGGACTATAACTTGTAACAGAGCACTTCTAAATTGCAGAATTGATACTTTTACTTGAGTAAAACATGTAAGTCCCAGACTACTGAAAGCCGACAGAGGTTAACGAAGGGACAAGGTCACACAAACACAAAGACATACTGTACTGTGGGCTGTTATACACAGCCTGGGGTGTGACAGGTAATTATATCTGCGTTAGCCACATTACAGGCCGTCGGAATCCCTTTGCTTATTACGCTGGTTGCATTATGATCTAAATAAGATGTCCGCCGACGTGCACCTCCCACTTTTACGCTTTAGCTGTCCTTAGTTTATACGATTAAATATGGACCAAAAATCTCCTATCTTATGCAATTAATTCTCTATGCAGGCACGCGAGTGGCTTAATGATGTTATCTTACCTAATTAACCTGTGTAGGGATTCAACTCCAGGACAGAGAATGTTCCATCCTTCATCCAAGTATTCCTTATTATCATTACAATAATTATCATAAAAGGGGGCTACCTTAAGATGTTGGCCATTCCACCACTATTAATCTAGATTGAGACTGCCCCCCCCTCCTTTTCCATTTTTTACTGTATTTTTAGTCCAAAAAGAGAACTTTGGTGTCTCCCCGGGACCCAAACTAGTGAAAATAGCTGCAAATCAGCAATTTTCACTACTACTTAATTTTTTTTTTGATTATTATTATATTTTTTTGCATAGTATTATATATATATTTCTTTATATAATATATAATAATAATATATAATAATTTAAAAAGATCATTGTTTAGAACATTTTTGCTTGCTTTTGCTTACTTTTTTTTTTAAGTTTTGAAATAATAAAAATTGAAAACGTAATTTAGGAAACACAAATAAATAAAGGAATCCATAAAAAATGTGTCCGCGAGCCACCAACGGGTCCCGACCCAGTGTTTGGGAAAACGGCCTATACTATAATTTCCTTAAAACTCTCCACTCAGTTTCCTGTCTCCGTAGAGTGTTGACTTCAACCTATTAACGCAGCAGACTTGGGAGCCGATCGATAGCCCTCATTGGGCCATGTGTCATTAGTTAATCGGGTATTGATGAGGATATTGACACGAGGCTAATTAATCTCAGGCCCAGTGCCGGCTTTCATAGGTTTCCTTAATCCATTTTGGGCGGGAACCCCTTTTGGTGTTTTAAACATTATGTTATAATTTAGTTATTGAAAAATAGCAGATCTACAAGCTCATAGCTTGAGCTTGTAGGTCTGCTATTTTAGAAAATCGTTAAAATGTGGAGCAAATCATTGAATATATATTTCAGAGCGAACATTTTTGTATAAAATATTTGCTGGAACTACATATTTTGAGATGGGGGGTCCATGGCCCAATAGAGATAATTCTGGGGGTCCTTGACATGAAAAAGGTTGAGCACCACTGACATAGAAACATAGGTTTTTCAGGAAAAAAAATAGGATTTAGAAGCCTTTTTTTTAATCAACCTCAGTCCAAAATGGGTTAATTATGTTCTTCATCTTAGTCCTTGGACATTGGCACAGCAGTGCTTCCTGTTTGACAGTGAATAAGAGTCAGCTGTCAGGCCCCTTACCTTCCTTTTGATGTTCGCCCCTTATTACAGCTGGAGTTGGATTAGAAAGTCTAAATGCTGCATTATTACAGGATTAAGTTGTTTTGTTTTGTGTGGGTTTTCTCTGGAGGTATACTGTAGATGTCCATTGCAACAGCATAGAGCAGTGAGCTCGAAGTCTGTTCTGAAAATAGCATATTTTGTTTTTTTCATTTCGTATTCATAATGTGCTTTTTATTTCCATTACTTTGGAGAGTGCGGCGGATAGTGGTGTGTAGCCAGCAGCCTGTAAGATGATTCAGAGAACACACTGACAGATATTTGGTTGTAGCCTAATTAAGAAATGTTTAATTCTGCACTAGATCATGGTGAGCTCTTTTGTTTTTCTGTAGTGACAATACGCGGAGGGAACACTGTGCAAGCAAATATGTTGAAGTTGCATGTGTCCCTAATGTTCGTTACACATAAGTTGTGGAATACAATACACTCTCCTCTAATGTCGCTGTTTGCTAGACCTGTGGTTCTCAAAATGGGGTCCATCTAGGGGCCCCCAGATTCTCAAAAACCACTTAAACCCTATTTTAACATGCATTTTAATATTTAAAGGTATAATGCCGTTATTTTTTACATTTTGACAACATTTAAAGTCTTTGTTATGGTGCTTCAAAAGTGTATTAAAGGTTTTTTTAAAATCCACTCCAGAATGCCATGGCAGGTGTTCTAAAGCTTCTTCAGATGCAATGGAAAAACATCTTATTTTAGCCAGCAGATGGCGCTTTGCCTCATCGCTCCTGCTCCACCCCCCTAGGGGCTGAAACATAGGGGAAGGGAGGGGCAGGGAGGAGAGGGGGCTGTATTTGTGGACCGTGACATCACTGTCCACAGGCAGATCAGATCACTTGTTTGAGCCTAATTATTAAAAAAAAAAAACAGACCACAGAAAATCCACTAAATGTTCGAAGTTCAGTTTTTTTGGGGTGCAATTGAGGTCAGAAAACCTTTAAAAAAAGAAAATAAATCACCAGACCTTTAATATCATATTGTTTATGTCCCTCGAACATATTTCTAATGGTATAACCAGTTCATGTCATTTCTGTCTGGCTTCTAAAGCAGCGTTAACTGCAGTACCACAATGTCCTGGTGTGTTGGGGGCGCTGTGTATGCTAAATACTTTCTCAGCCACACCCTCATCCCAGCTACTCCCCTCCCATGTCATTGACTCATTATAATAAGGCCCGCCCCCCTCCCCTCCCACAGTTAACAAAGATGAAATGCTAATTTGGAACTGAAGAGGGGGAGGGATTATACAAAGTAGAGAGATACCGATGACATCACGAATAGCACCACATCAGTTGGCCTGTTGTGAGAACACTGTACATACAAACCCAAATAATATGATGAGAAAGCCTGATTGTTCAAAATTGGGTATAGGCCTATTTGTAGGGATATAGAAGAAGACATGTAGGGGAGCCAAAAAAACAAAAAAAATGTGTTTAGCATGTTGTATATTACAATGTTAAAAAAAAGATACAACACAAATCATCTGTTATGGGTACCTCCCGGGTACAAAATATTTTCAAATGGTGGTCGGCGGCTAAATGCATATCAATTTGGGGTCCATTTACATGAAAATATTTTAGAACAACTGAACTAGATAGACTACAGTGACCAATACGCATGTCCTACCAAGGAACACAAGGTTTGCTGTGCCGTGTGTAAACTCATGTATGCCGTGTTTGTGCATGTGTGCGTACGTACATGTGCGTGTGTGCGCCTGCAGTGTGTGTACCCTAACTTCTCTCTGGCAATTTATTGCAATTTATTTTTGCGCGTGCATGTTCCCATCTGTGAGGATTTGCATGCGTGTTTGCTGGCATATACACGCAGCCTAATCAATAGTGCTGCACATTAGCGCTCCGACTCACAGACGAGGGAGCACCTGAAGGTGACCTGACTACTGGCATCACCACAGGGCTCCAATAAGCCTCTCCAACCGCCAGTGCTCGGCAAACCGCGAATCTCCCAACTTTTTTTTAGCCCGCTGCTGCTGTTGGTTTGATTATTGTTTATAGATACAGCCGAGAATTAAAGTACAGTATGGCCCGCAGGCAGCATAATTATTTACAGCTGAAAACTCATATCATTACCAGCATGCTCCTAATTGCTAGAAGTAATATCAATGTTAGTTGATTAAGTATCTTCAGCCTCCATAACGTGCACTGAGATTGTTTTTCCTACGCATATGGGGGTGACGGTTTATCTCAATACAGCTGTTCGTCTGGCTCGACTTTTTCTTCTTTTTTTTTTTCTTTTTTTTTGCATTTCATTCCAAAATACGATACCCGGCATCTTCAGAGGGTAGCGATCGATCGCTGCGCCTTTTTTTTTTGTAGTTTGCGCGCAAGGTCAGAGCGAGCACTGGAGATTCACACTTCACTTCCTCAGAAATAATTTATTTCTGTAAAGATTTTACCAAAATAGATACAGATGTGACACGCAGATTAGCTGTGAAGGTGATCTCAGGGTGAGAAGCAAAAGGCCAGTAGGTGGTGAAATAAGCCCTTCATTCATAATCAAGTGATTGATTGAAGCAAGTGTTTAGTTGGCTTATACACCCACCCATCTCTCTCTCTCTGCTATCAACGTGTCAAAATATTTCATCCTATGTTAAAGTCCACGAGAAAGACGAGGGCATTAATAACACTGCCTTTGAAGGGAAAATGCATTAAAAAAAAACCTTGAAGGCTCCTTCATTATTCACACGCGAATTAGTCAAATATGAAGGTGGTAAAGCATGGATACGTTCTCTGTTGCACCTCATAGCCCTGATGCGGAGACGAGTTGCATTTAACATTATGTATATATTTTCAAAGCTCAAGCTTCAAAAGAGCAGCGTTGACCTGCATGTGATGATGGAGGTTATAGGATATATTCATTTGGTACACATTCTGTATAGATGATAGGCCTTTTGGACAGTTAATGGGATCACCCTTTGCTTCCATTCCAATTGGTACTGAAAATGTTGCTTCCTTTTGGAGACAGTAAATGATCCTTGACCGTTAAAAGATCATGAACAGTACAGTAAGCAGGTAGCTGTGGCAAAGTCAATATGCAAAAATCACAAAACAATTATTCACACTTTCAATATTAGCTTATACTCTTAGCTTATACTCTATCTCACGTTCTCACAGATTTCTTACTTGAGTAAAAGTAGCAATAACACAATATAAAATACTCTGTTGCAAGTAAAAGTCCTGTACAGAAGTATTGGCATCAAAATATACACAGTATACCAAAGTAAATTACTCCGTTTTTTACATTTATCAAACCGTTTCAAATAATGCCTACTTAACGAAAAATCTATCAGGAATCCATCTCTAGCTTAAACCACTTTTAGCCTGGCCTCCCTATTGTGGGCATGTCATTACAGTCTTAAATGGTTGAAAAATTACGAAAATTGCAAAGCTACACCCAACTGTCATAGGGCAAAGTATGAAACAGGGGCTTAAGTGGTGATAAGAGTCAAAATTGTGCAGAGGAACGGAATAATTTTTAAAAGGGCAACGCAAATAATGATTATAAGCTGGCCTAGGGTCATCATTAGGGGTTAGATCTCATCTCGGAGACAGTTGGGGTCAATTGAGGAACACGTTGCTGCATCTTGCAGGCAACGGAGTGCTCTCTGACAAGGATCTATTAAGCGACTTTTGACAGGCAGTAAATCCACCCCTTTGATGAGCACACTGTGCACCACAAAAACCCTGGAGGAAATTGGACAACTGTCAAAATGAAAACTTTGTACTATAAATACGTTTGGTTTCTTTGTTGATTCATTGGACGCTGCGGTGATGTCATTCATTGCGCACACACACAGCGGAGGTCCCATGATCGCCCTGTAGGGGTCAAGAGGCCATGGGCGGTGGTGTGTCAGGCGTTTAAATGGGTGACATGTTGGGGATAATATCCCCAACATGTCACCCATATTATGATGATGATAATGTGACATGTGAGTCACTATGCTATAGTGAAGAGACAGAGAGAAGAGACTCCATCCACCGTATACCGTACTGTATACCTGGACCCATCGTTTTGACAGTTTATGATGATAATGTGAAATGAGTCACCATGCTGAGACAGACAGAAGATCCACACCTTACTGTACCTGCTTGTTGGGGATATGATGATAATATGAAATGAGTCACTAATACACTATGCTACTATAAGAGACAGACTGCATCCACCGTAAACCTTACTTTACCTGTCCTGGACCAATGTTTTTTCTTCTTCAGTTTAGGCATTTAGCAGACAGTCTTATCCAGGGTGCGACTGGCAAATGACAGGGTAAATACCGGTAGTAGTAAATACCGCATATAAGTAGAGCACAAAGACAACAATGTGGCCTAATAGTGCTTCAAAGAAACTTGGAACTGTAGATCTTGGATTAAACAATTTTACATCAAGCGAGTGGTCTTTCATTGAGTCAGATTCAGCGATGGAAATGTCTTTTTGCATGTAAAGTAAACAAGCTTTATAACAACACAAGTAGTGATGGCATGATTGCAGGCCAGCTGAGATCCAATTAGCCCGTCACACTGTTCGGTTTCCCACTCAACAATGAATCCTGTGTGTCCGACTAGCCGTCATCTAGAGGGTGATTAGAACAATTACAGTAAGGAGGCCCCCCGACAATTTTAAAGTTTAAATTCTCCAGAGATGGTGTAACAACATAATTTAGTTAAGCATCTGCAACAAAAAACGCTATTGTACTACTAGAAGTACTGTAGCAGTTTGTACAAAAGAGCAGATCAACCTAAATAATCACCACTTGCCCTCAACATCCTGTTTTGACTTTAAATCTGTCAATATTTGAGAATTATGTGGGAATTATGTGGGAATATGACTAAGATAAGGTGTACCATGGTACATATTCCACAGCTGACCTGATTTTCTGTTTGTACATTTCTCTATCGTTTTCCATCTTTATTGAAACTGCAATGATTAGCTTGGTCAACGAAGAATTTAAACTATTATTTTACTCCTGTTAACCTATGATGTAGCAATAACGTTCTGTTTTGGGTTCGAAACTAGCCTATACAGTATGACCGTTGGTGCTGCTTATCAACACCTCTCTACTCAGGTCCATTATATTAGAATGGACAGTGGTGGAAAGTAACTAAGTACATTTATTAAAATACTGTACGGTTTGATCCCCGGCACCGCCAACTCAGCGTATGAGTAGCATGGCTTGGGTGCGGCAAGTCGTGCGGAAATTTACTGGGAGAACATGGAGAATAAACACAACTAGGCCTACAGCTTAGCAGCAAGAAATGAGGTGATTTAAAGATCATCTAAAGCATGATCATCATGCTTCAAACTACTGAACTGATCCACCTGAACTGAACCCACAGATGTTGTTGTATGATAAAGGGGGAGGGGATTATATTGTGATGTCACTAACATGGTGCATTATTTTGATTGGGTCTTTTGACTCAAAGGCTTTCAGTTTTCAGGAAGAAACCAAAATTACACAGGGAAGACATATTTCAATATGCTAACCACACCTGGGGGTCTATTAGAGTAATGTTAACTCAATAGACACATACAAAATCTTTAATGTGTTGTCTTTTCAGAAAAGAAGGAGTTATCAGTTGAACGGACCAACGGTGTGAGAGACATTTTGCTACGGAGTGTAGGGCTGATCCTCAGCCTCACAGCTCGCCATGACGCAAGGCGTTTTGGGCTTATAGTTCGGCCGTTTTCACTATTCATTGCACGACAAAGTATATACTGTTAGGTGGTTAAGGTAGGTTAAGTGGTTAAGCCGTGTAAATACAGCCCTGTCTTTGTGCATGTGCCGTTTGCGTGTGGATGTGTGTTTACATGCGTGTCAGTCTGTGTTGAACGGAGAGGGAGTGATGTGTGAATGAATTGAGTGAGAGTCATTGGTATAGCCAGTGGTGGAAAGTACATTTACTTAAGTGCCGTACTTAAGTACACTTTACTTTTAATTTAGTGGAGTATTTCCAATTTTCAGTACTGTTACTTCTACTCCACTACATCTCAGAGGCAAATATTGTACTTTTACCACACTACAATTATTTGAAAACTTTAGTTACTAGTTACTTTGTAGATTTGTATTCTTATTACAAAACATAATGTAACCACACAGAAAGTAACCTACATATATACATTTCAGCAATTTGAAAATAGACGATCTACAAGCTCACAATGCGTCACAGATTGGATATTTTTTAAATAATTTAATACATTTGAAAACTTGAAATGGGACATTCTTTTACTCAAGTACATTTTGAATTCCGGACTCCTTGTGAAGGTGTGACCACATGAGCAAGACTCCGAGTTCTTATGAACGGAATGCAGAGGGACAGCAACCCACCTTACACCACTATTTCCTATAAAAGGAATGCAGAGGGAGCAACCCACCATGTACACCACTAGTCCAGACGCGTGTGTGTGTGTGTGTGTGTGTGTGTGTGTGTGTGTGTGTGTGTGTGTGAAAATATCCCATTTTTTTCTGGGTTGTTGATGGTATTTACAGTATATATAGCAACATGTTTTTCTGAAAACTTAGGTCCTATTGTATACTTACACACATGCAGACACGCACGCACGCAGTTACTGTACAAATTACCAATCAAATGAAGCAAAATACATACGAAAATAAAATGTTACTGTAACAGAAAAGTCACGGTTGACCAACTATGTTCAAATGAAAACACAAAGACGGAATTTGACCTCGTTGGACCGCCGGTGACATCACAGGACGTCAGTAAAGGATTTTCAACCGACGGGATGCATCATTCAGGAAACTGAGGAATGAGAAAGTGGGAGAATGTTTGTCCAGGTTTGGACTGTTGCTCTTTTAAGGGCAGCCGATTTCCACAAATGAGGTCAGCTCTGATCTCGCAGGTCACTACCTAGCCTTTACATCTGTCTAAATAACCCAGGAGAATGTTTGAAATGTAAATTGCGCTCAATGGGCGTCTCCAACACAGCTTGTGCTCCGCGGACACGCAACGCTGGCCCCTCGGGGCGGTCAGGGGCAGCTCATTGAGCTATTCATAGAGGTAGTGTCCACTGCCGCTCTGCCTTTTAAGTTTGTTTTAAAAGGGTATAATGTTCACTGTGTGAGTTTAACCTGGATCTCTTTTGAAATTTTAATGATCTATTTCCTACAGTTAATGATTCAACGCCGGGTTTAACTACTGCATGTGCACTGGCATATTAACACACGGGCAAAGCAAGGCCGCTCTCAGCATTCACAAGTTAACTAAGGCGACATTACAGCTCTCGCACGCATGCACGCACGCACGCACGCACGCACGCACGCACGCACGCACGCACGCACGCACGCACACACACACACACACACACACACCTCCACTTGCTTGCTTTCGACACAAACATAAAGCCCACTGGAATGTCAATATGTTTGGTCTGTGGGAGTTTAAATTAATGCGTCGCTAAAGATTTTTTTTTTTTTTTTTACAGGATAAAATATCTTTGGAGCCTAGCTGTTGAATGGCGTGAGGGCTTAACCGTGCAATATTTGTTTAACCAGAGATGAGGAGTTGATACAGTTAATGCGCTCTGTCAGTGACACACAATCCTCTCAACTCAATCATGTCATGTAGATCACAGGGCTCTGTTTGCACAGTTGAACTGACCTAGCATTTGTTTAGCATACGTTCTGCTGTTTGTCAAGAGACTACACTGCCAAGTGCGCTTCGTAACGCATGACCTGCAAAGCAACCAACTGAGAAGTCAGAAGTGGGTCTTGTGTGGGTTGATTAGTAAATGTCATCTCTTTAAATGTCAGTTGCAGAAAGATACCATTCCTGGACTAAAAATAACCTTTTTTTCCGGTATGAAGATATTTTCCGGCAATTAGCACATTGCTATACATTGATTCTGTGTTTTCCAGCAGAATGCTTTGAGTTTTATAAACTCCTGATTTACTCCTAAAGCCCGAGTTATACTTAGTGAAGCATCACATGACGCACTGAAATGTTGCATTGAGAGCTTGTAGATCTGCTGTTTTCAGCACACAATACCGGAACACAAGTAAGTATAAATGCCGGCTCCAGACAGTAGACAGTATAATCTCATGCAGTCCCTGTTGAAATGACGGCTGTTACTCTTTCCACGGCATTAGATCGCAGAGCAACATGGAGTAGTGACTGATGTTTGACGCAGAATCGTTTTCCTTTCATTCCTTCCTCGCTCGCTCGCTGTTCCTCTGTCAAACCCGGAGACAACCGACTGCAGAACCGTTCCCCACATGAGAGGGTGTTAACCCATTCTGAACGGGCACCCATTTTGGTGTTGGCATCATGTCGTGCTTTAGCTATTGAAAAATAGCAGATCTACAAGCTCATATCGCGCCACCGAGTGGCGCGATACGAGCTTGTAGGTCTGCTATTTTTGAAAAAAATCGAAGAGCGACTGACATTTTTAGAATCTGATCTCAGGTCAGAATGGGTTCGTCAGACCGGCGTGTGTCCAGTGGAAACCTCGTATGAATCTGATCTCAGGTCAGAATGGGTTAAATGCGGGCATGTGTCGGGCAAGCAGCGTATAAGAGCTCAATACATCCAGCACCAAGTTACAAGGAAGACAGAAAGCGAGACATCCTCTGTTGTTGTAAAAGTCATATAGCGCTCCCAGGCACCAGAACACAGAAGACGCGAAGTCGTGAACATGTTATGAAGCGAGATTGGAGAGTGGCAAATTGGTAATTAGCCCGTACGTTGCAAACGAGCATTACAGTCTTGCTTATGACTTTCCTTCTGTATGGTCCCCAAAGCCTCTTCTATTCATTTAGCTCAGAGGGGCCATCCATAAACAGGCTGAGTAAGCCGTACGCCTTAAATGACGAGGAGCAGATGAAGGGCCTGCTAAACATGCACAGCTCTAATTAGGTAGACAACTAGACACTGCACACAGTTATAGATCCACTGAAGCCCCATTTTATACTTTCAAAGAAAAATCACACCCGTGTGAACTGAGTGGTGCAACTCCCCCCCCCCCCTCCCCTTTCTCTCTCTCTCTCTCTCTCTCTCTCATTAGCAGGCAACAGTGCAGCACTATCTCTCTCTCTGTTTCTGGCACAACAGCGCCCCTACTGGTACTAATAGTCATACTGGTGCTCATTAACGTCACATAGGCGGACACACACATAGGTGAACCAACACATAGGTGAACACGAACATTGCTATTCCTTGGAGTGGTTGCACCACTCAAAAAACAATTATTTGTTTTAAGATGGACATTTTCACCTATATGGCCCAAAAAAAGGACACCAGGTTGAAAGTGGTTAATTCCGAGAAAGCAAAAATTTAACCATGCTGTTCAATCATCACGTACTGCATAATCCTATAGACTTATTGATGTTGAATCAATTGAAATGTTCAGTAACGTTCAGTAAGTAATAAGTATTCATAGTCAACAAGTCTGTGATTTGGAGACAAAAAGCCTACACATTGTTTTTATGATGCTACCCTCTACCCAAATTAGCATATTTTAACTCTTTTCACTACCCTTGGACTCACTGATCAATAAAAGGTGTAGCTACATGTGATGAATACCACAGTAATCACACTCTACACATTTCTATTGATTAATACGTTAAAAAGACCAAAATAAATAGTGACTTAATCAATGTGGATGACCTGTATTGGGGGTGAAGGAAACATGGTGAGAGCAGGAGTGGACCTGGTGAGACGTAGGAGGGGCCCGGACAGGAGTCAACCCACAGAGCCTAGTCCTGGTGAGACGTAGGAGGGGCCCGGACAGGAGTCAACCCACAGAGCCTAGTCCTGGTGAGACGTAGGAGGGGCCCGGACAGGAGTCAACCCACAGAGCCTAGTCCTGGTGAGACGTAGGAGGGGCCCGGACAGGAGTCAACCCACAGAGCCTAGTCCTGGTGAGACGTAGGAGGGGCCCCGGACAGGAGTCAACCCACAGAGCCTAGTCCTGGTGAGACGTAGGAGGGGCCCGGACAGGAGTCAACCCACAGAGCCTAGTCCTGGTGAGACGTAGGAGGGGCCCGGACAGGAGTCAACCCACAGAGCCTAGTCCTTCCACGCGCCAGAATAGTACCTCCCAGTCCCGGCAGAGTATAGTTCGGGAGGAACGGATTGTGTGGCCCTGGTTTTTCCCTAATGGGACTGACCGAGGGTAGCTACTGGGACCACCCCGACTGGGTCACCTGAGTGAGGGGTATGATGTTGGGAGACCCGAAACCCTGATGACCTTGGGATACATCACTGAGGATACGTCCCAGGTGCATCCATGCAATGTATTTTTGTTTTTACCAAGCATGTCATTATAAGTGAAAGTTTTCAATATTTAAAACCTCACAATGTAACTTTATTTGAATAAATGAAATGTATGTATGTAGAGTATGTTAATAAAATATAACTTGTACAAATTGGGGTGGTTGTATTTAGATTGTGTCAAAGGTTCATGTCTTATAGGCACAGGATCTGACAACGAATTTTGACCTGACGGTCAAGATTCAATTTCTCCCCTGAGCAAGCAGGCCGGCTCTATTAGATCCATGGTAAAAGTGTCAGCAGTTAAGCAGGAATTGGTTCAAATCTGGGGTAGAATAGGAAAGTTATAGTGCGGTTTAAAAAAAGAAAAAAAATCCTATGACAAAATATCGTATATAGCTTTAAGATAAAGTGGTTAAACATTTTGCTTGGCCTAGTCAGGGAACTCATCACCCGAGCACAATCTGCACATTATGCATTTGTGGTATTTTTGACCTTCACACTTTACCTCTCTCTCATTTTTATCGTCACACTGCAAATTATCCAATAAAACATGCTTATTTTTTTAATTTTTTTAAAGTGCACCAGTGGCTGAGAAAATGATTAATGCTATAACCATGTGTGGATTTATCTATTACATGAGACAATGTACTCTAAAAACTACTAACGGCCATTTCCACACGCACCAACACAATATGGTTACTGTACATGCCATCTTTTTTGTCATGTATCGTGTTCTATCTTCTAGGCTTTGATAGAAATTGCTACTGAACTCCTTGAAATTCCTTCGGTTTCCTGCTCTGGAATTCATTCAGCCCTCTGGTTGTATTGCATAAGAACGAACAGGCAACAGCCCATTACTACCCAAATGAAAAGAGAAGGCAGAAGACAGAAACTTCAAAATTAATTTACAGTAGAACACACCTTACAGGTAACTGACTCAAGTGTGATGTAATTACTCCAGGACCCATAAATGGTTGTAATTGAGAAAAGGCCTACAGCGTACATGGATAATGAATGGCGAGCTAATGGAAGCGCTGAGAGCATCGGCCGTTTCAGATTGATGTCGGGAAGGAAGGGAGAAATATCTTGCCGTCTTTGAGATGGGGCAATTCCGGCAAAACACCCCATCGCCGCCGTGCATGCATTGCTCCTGCTCGCTCCGCTGCCCTGTGCTTGCCCTCCCCTGAGCGCGGCGGATATATTCAAATGAGCCAGCCATTAGTGCTAAGTGGCGCTTTTAGCCCCCAAATCCCGACCATTTCACAAATTAGCCAATTTTCAAAATGAGACGTTAGTCGCTGGCTGAGGGTCAAAAGGTCAGCAGAGGTAAATATGGGGTTCAAACCTGCAGTTAGGAGGATTAATGGAGGCTCTTTTAAAAATCTCTTACCTTAAAAAAAAAAAAAACTGAAGTAAGGGCGGATATATTCAAATGAGCCAGCCATTAGTGCTAAGTGGTTTTTTAGCCCCAAAATCCCGACCAATTCACAAATTAGCCAATTTTCAAAATGAGACGTTAGTCGCTGGCTGAGGGTCAAAAGGTCAGCAGAGGTAAATATGGGGTTCAAACCTGCAGTTAGGAGGATTAATAGAGGCTCTTTTAAAAAGCTCTTACGTGGGGAGGGACCTTTCTTTAAAACTGAAGTAAGGGTGTCAGCAGTTCAGGACGAGCCACATTCCTGCGTTCCTGTTTAACACGCTGACGATATATTGTTGGAAAAAAGTGACTGAGCTACACAATGTTCTAACCTCAATGAGTTTTAAAAAGCCCTTGCCCTGGCCTACATAGTGGCCTAGATGGACCACAGCACGCTTTAATGCGATAGACAAAACAGCATTAGGCAGCTCTGCTCAGCACCAGAGTGGAGAGAAAGGGTTGTCATGCAGGCCTACAATATGGGCCGGGGCGGGAGGGGGGGGAGAGGGAGGGAGAGAGAGAGAGAGAGAGAGAGAGAGAGCTAGAGAGAGGGAGGGAGAGAGAGAGAGAGAGAGAGAGAGAGAGAGAGCTAGAGAGAGGGAGGGAGAGAGAGAGCACTCTTGCATCCCAGTCCTTCCACTCAAACGAGTATGCACCAGGGCAGATGGACATATGGGTGACGCTACATTCTTTAAAGAGAGCCAAGCAAATTCCTGACCCCCCCCACCCCCACCCCCACCCCTACAGCCCTCTCCCGCCCCGCCGCTCACAAATTGCCCGTTCGGATGTCAACCCTCCTCTTTATCAAACAACTCCATTGTCTGCCAATTCGTGGGACACGGACAAGATGAAGCCGGCAAACTGTGGAACTGCTGTGTGTGTGTGTGTGTGTGTGTGTGCCTAGCGTGTCCATCTAGTTGTCATATTGGCGGTCAGGCTTTCGAACAGAGAGGCACAGAGTCAGACGCACTGTCAGAAAATCAATACAGCTTTGCATGGGCCTGACCCACATACAGTGACCGGCCAGTCAAGCCGGTTTCATTTGTTTGCGTGTGTGTGCATGTGTGTGTGTGTGCGTGCGTGCGTGCGTGTGTGTGTGCGTGCGTGCGTGCCTGTATCAATGTATGTGCGCGACATCCACGTCTGTGTATCAGGGAATGTGGGGGTATGCAATGCATACACGCATGCATGCATGCGCATGTGTGCAAGTGTGCAAGGTCATGTGTCTGCTCATTGGGCACTGTGCATGG
>NC_139712.1:15024919-15047419 GCF_964188405.1 Protomyctophum parallelum | reverse complement strand
GGTGGAGAGATGGAGGGGTGGAGAGATGGAGGGGTGGAGAGATGGAGGGGTGGAGAGATGGAGGGGTGGAGAGATGGAGGGGTGGAGGGGTGGAGAGATGGAGGGGTGGAGAGATGGAGGGGTGGAGAGATGGAGGGGTGGAGAGATGGAGGGGTGGAGAGATGGAGGGGTGGAGGGGTGGAGAGATGGAGGGGTGGAGGTAATTAAAGGAAGGAGGTGACCTGGAGGACCAGACAGGACGCAGTAAAAGCAGTTAGGACTGTGTGTGTGTATGTGTGTGTGTGTGTGTGTGTGTGTGTGTGTGTGTGTGTGTGTGTGTGTGTGTGTGTGTGTGTGTGTGCGCGTGCGTGAGGATTCTTAGGAACATGTGGACAGGAGTATATTGTCATAGACATATACTGTGAACAGTGTGACCTTTCTCATAGGCTCTTTAACAGTTTGACTGTGGATCACGCTAAACCCAACTTTTTCCATTGTCTTTCCCCGTGGAACACGCTAAACCTGTCTTTTGTTTTATATGATTAATTTGACGTTTCTTTGATAACTTTAAAGACTTACGTGGATTCCCTCGGACAGAGTTGACACGTTCGGATGACATAACCGGAAATCGAAACCATAAACTGGCTTGCTAGGGCTTCTGGGAAACTGAGGCGCAATGTTAGTCTATATGGGGTGCGTTGGCTCCGCCTGTGCTTCCCTGTTCCTCACTGGTCGTTGTTGTCAGAGCCGTGGATGATTTTCGAACACTATAACAAACCATCACACCATTTTCATGAAACGGAACGACGATAATGGACGGGTGCTTCTTCAAAGGTTAGTGAAGAACATGTTTATTATGGATGCCCATGGGAGTCAATGTGATAAAGTACCAGTGGACTGGTTAGTGTGAAATAATGTGTTGTGGTCGATCAACAATCTGGGGATTGATTGTACTGCATATAAATATTCTGTGACTACTTGAAAGGTATGGAAAAACGAAAAGAAAGATTGCGGGTGGATTATTTATGTATTTACTCTGGCAGTGAATGAGACTAGTGTTGCAAGGCATTATGGCAAGGAGAACATCACTGCCCTCCTGCCATTGCATGTTGACGGAGGGAATTGACCATATTTCACACAGGGGCCATTTTGATTGTATGTCATACTCGTGGTCAGTGATGGATCAAGCCCTCCCAGGGCCGTGGCGCTACACACCAAATCCAAGGGTCCCATGTGATTCGCCCCTTGCGCGTAACACAATCAAGAACGACACATTTTGCGCTTGCGCACCGCCCAGTGAAGAGGCTTGTGCATTCAGCACACCGCCGCACGATCGTCCGCTGCTCCCCGACTCGATCTGCTATTTTTTTGTCTCCTCCCACCGAGAAGTTAAGAAACTGTTGGACGACCAAAAACACTAGCTGGGGTTCCCGTGTTACATTGAAATACCTATATAAATACAGTTTCGACAGCTGTACCTATTTGAAATAGTCTCGCACAGAGCCCTGCAAGCTGTGGGTCATTCCAGTCAGTCCCATTGTTAATCCGGGCCTGTAAAACAGGCTCGTATTACGTATACAAATTAAAGAGACCAAACCAACTGTGGAGAAGGGTAACATAATTCAAAAATAATCCCTTTTTTAAAGCCTATAAAAAGATGTCAACGTGATATGAAATGTTGAACATTTGTTTTGCGCTCTAGGCCATTTAGCCCAATTAAAGAAAGGATTCCACCATCATTCCAATTTTATACATTCATGTATAACAATTCCTTTTCACTTTGATTAAAAATGCTATGCGTGGATCGCTGTCGAAAAAGTCCTCCATATGAGATCATATTGAAATCTTTTTGTAGACAATGTGCAAAAAGTCAAGGGGGAGGCAGATCAATTTTTCAGTAACTTTTCCATGTGAAGCCGTTGCTGAATGCTTCACTGTCAGTCTGCCGTTCTCTCATGTGGATCGTCACTTTTTCTCAATGTCACTCTTTTATTCTTAACCCATTTTGACCTGACGTCGAAATTAAAAAAAAAATCTTCTAAATCCTCCAGTTTTCTGAAATAAATATTTTCCAGATTTTTCAAAAATAGCAGACCTACAAGCTCGTAGCGCGCCACTCGGTGGCGCGCTATGAGCTTGTATAGCTAAATGATAACACCAAAAGGGGTTCCCGCCCAAAATGGGTTAAATGCTTCCCAATCGCTCAATGTATAACTGACACTCTCTCAGCCCCAGCCACTCTCTTCTCCTTTCCGTTGTGCTTCTGACTAAATACAGCATCTCTCACACTTTCTACAGAAACTACAGGTTAATTACAGCTCAAACTAAATCATGTGTTGTTTACGAAGAGGCTTCAGACGCTGACAAAAATACACACACACACACACACACACACACACACACACACACACACACCGTCATATACTTTGAATGTCTGCATGATTATATTGACATCTATGTCGAGTCGTGTGGACGAGCAACACGCATACACACGTAGAAAGTAGAAACCTAGTTTCTCAGCTCGGCTGCCAAAATTCAGAGGTATCCTACAAGCCCTGTGGCCAGGAGTCCAGAGCTGATAAGAACTATTTATGTGAATGTGCGCACACGCACACACACACACACACACACACACACACACACACACACACACACACAGTGTACATATAATTTGCACATGTGGTGATAAATGCATGCATGTTACATGACTTACACTAGGTGTTTTACATGTGCAAAGGTATCTGCATGTACTGTATGTGTGCATTCGAGTCTATGAATATGTATTCATGCCTCCGAGTCTTGTGTGTGCGTTCGTGCGACGCATGCGCGTGTGTGTGTGTGTGTGTGTGTGTATATATATACTCGTCATCCCTGAAGACGGGTGTTCTATAGAAACCCCAGTCCATTTCTCTCCCAGGTGCCCTCCCACCACCAGCCTCCTGCTACCATCAGCCCAGCATCAGCGCTCTCCTACCCACCTTGAAGGTCACTCTCTCTGGGTAGAAGATGGCTGCCTGACCCCCGGAGGGCCTGCCTCCAGTGAAAGCATGCGGGAACTGTTTGTCGATCTCCTATCAGCTCTCTGTATATACTATTCAATTTATTTCATTACCCTTCTGATTAGAAAGATAACGGGATTTAGAAAGATAACAAGCATCCAAGTTTGCTAAAATAGGAAGTCTGTGATGAATTGGCACTCTGGAAAAGATCCTCCGATAGCAAATGAAAAGCCTAATAATATCACTGACACGTTTCAGCTCGATTTTATTTGCTATATCAGAGTGACTCAGAGCTTTCCCAGATCCTAAATAAAAACAAAACACAGACCTCCAAGTTTAGCAAGCTTGGATGGTCATTACGTTTAACCTATACAGGTATTTGTAGTCGTGGAGGAATGCTATTTTTTGAGCCGGGTGTGTTAGCATACGAGAAGATGGACTTCTCAAGGTTACTGCTACAGCTACAGGCAGAGTGCCAGAGATGGCCGTGCTACGCTGCACACTGTGTTCACTGGATTATGCACACAGCAGCAACCTGCTGCTGCAACCACTATGGCCTTCCAGGCGAGAGAGAGACAGAGACACAGAGAGAGAGAGAGAGAGAGAGAGTTTGATCTTTGCATTCCTGTCTTGAGTAAAAGACACATCTCTCTCTCTCTCTCTCTCTCTCTCTCTCTCTCTCTGACAGTGTCCCCCTTTGGGCCAAATGGTACTGTATAGGCTAGTAGAAATTACATAGTTATTGTTTTATTTGAGTTTTTTTATGAGGAGAGGAGAGTGAGAATGAGAGTAGAGCTGAGTGGAGAGGAGAGCTAATGTCTCTGTGGTCTTCAGCTAGATATAGAATGGTAGGTAAAAGGTGACGTAGCCACCAGTCTCACACTCCAAGGTTTGTGTGTGTGTGTGTGTGTGTGTGTGTGTGTGTGTGTGCGTGCGTGCGTGCGTGCGTGCGTGCGTGCGTGCGTGCGTGCGTGCGCGCGAGAGAGAGTATCCTCTGTGCTGCTCTTTTTCACACACCATGGCTGTTCCATTCAGTATGCCGCCCTGACACGTTTATCATCATGCAAATCTACCTGATTTAATGTAGCTCGGAGCAGATGGATGAGAGAGAGGGGGGGGGGGGAAGAGGCCTGGCCAGTCACCTAGCAGGTGAAGAAATATGCATTTTTGAGCCATATCAGCCATATCACAGTGACTATTAGTTACTGTTATCAGAGACAATATTTATATAAAGTTCAAATATAGGACAGATATTCATGTTTATTTCAAATGAACCGAGTAAAGACCACAGCCTGCAGAGTGCTAATAGAGTATCTGTCCTTCAACCTGATGAATGTGATTTAGAAAACAAACACAGGCAGTAATAGCTTTGAGTTGAGTGACAGTTAGTATAGTCTGCATGATGACTGTAGATGATCCATCATATATCTATCTATCTAACAGACAACTATAGAAACCAACACACCACCACAGAATGCACAGATCTACTTCAGCGAGTGGGGTTCCCCAAGGCTCTGCACTTGGCACCTTTTTTCGTTCCCTCTGCACTAAATACTGTCGCCGGAAATAGCCGAACTACAGGCTCACAATGAGTCACATCCAACATGCATTGTGAGCTTGTAGATAGGCTATTTTCAGCAAGTGTAAGGTGAATTATAAATTGGGTGTTAAACGGTTTTGTCTTGTTGTGAATAAAGGATTTTGTTTGTGTGTTTGTTTGTTTTTGTTTTCTGAAAAAGACTGCACAAAGAAGTAGACTTATGCAGACAAATGCACTACAGTATGTATGTATTGATTAGTATTTAGTCAATGAACAAATATGGAGAACATTTATTTTGGGGCATGTTTCCTTGCCAAACAATTATGAATCCACTGAGTGGAAGTCATTCTAACCATGACCGTCTGGAAGTCCTATTTCACCAGCAGCGCTTATGGCAGTGGCCTTATTTTCTCCAAGCATAGAACCAATTGATTGCATCTCTCTGTCTCTTTCATCATGAGTTTATCCGAGTTGTATTTTCGCAAACCCAAGTTAAAAAACTCATTGATCCCTTATGCAGTTGAAAAAGTCCTGTCAATACAGCACGCATGCACGCGTGCGCACACACACACACACACACACACACACACACACACACACACACACACACACACACATTAATGCATGCACTACCATGCGCGTGTGTGTGTGTGCACACACACACACACACAATCTCACAGATCAAAACATTACCAACAGACACCCACTGAACTCGCTGCACATGCTCCCTCAAATCAATACAATTATCTTTTGTTCCAGAGATTGTTTTTCTCTGTCTTTTTCCTCACCCAATAAAAATCAAAATGTATTTTTATAGGCCCGGCAACACAGTGGCAAAAAGATGTTCAATGACAAGATAGCGTCTGGGGAAGAGGAGGGAAGTCTTCGTCCCAGCAAACAAATACACATGCTATTTTCTGCTCCTCCTGGATCAGATATTTGGGGCAAGGTGTTCGTAGTTTCCTCGTGGGTCTCTCGGGGGAGTTTTTTTTTTTTTTTTTTTGTGCTTTGTCTTCAGTTGGAGATAAATGAAAAACCTTTTGACTTTCCCTCCAAGGAGAGAGAGCGCGCGAGAGGAGAGAGACTGTGAGCTATAGAGGATGCTTCTGATGGAGAGAGAGAGAGAGAGAGAGAGAGCGAGGAAGGGGGAAAACATTAACCCATTCTGAACGGGCACCCATTTTGGTGTCAGCATCATGTTATGCTTTAGCTATTGAAAAATAGCAGATCTACAAGCTCATATCGCGCCACCGAGTGGCGCGATACGAGCTTGTAGGTCTGCTATTTTTGAAAAATCGAAGAATGACTGACATTTTTTTAATCTGATCTCAGGTCAGAATGGGTTCATCAGACCCAGTGTTTGTCCGGCGGAAACCTCGTGTGAATCTGATCTCCGGTCAGAATGAGTTAATAAAACAAATTCTCCTCATTATCATGTCGTTCGGCTTTCTATTTTTATTTTGCGTTTAGGGAACTTGTGTGTCACTCGGTGTGCCGGGGAGGATTCGACGCGCCACCCTTCAACACGTTGCATACTGTTGCATGTTTTTGTCATTACTGAATGTCACTTTTCGGTGACATTCCGTTGCCACTTTGGAACAAGGTAATAATAACAAGTGCATGCAGAGTATATTGGCATCAGTTTAGGTTTGGAAACTAGCTTTGTTTGTTTGTTGACCTTGGATGAAAGACACAAGACTTTTTTTTTACCAGTGCTTAGCTGACTCAGTAACCACAGAGAGAATTCTATTCTACATTGCAAGTGAAGGATTTTTTTCCCTCTTTGGGTTGGAATTTCAGCAAAGCAGCAGTGCAGCAAATGTGTGCACAAGGTCTTCTTTTTATGCTTAGACAAGCTATATATATACTGTATACTGTACTTGTATCTATTCGGCAGTTCAGTCATTTATTTGCCCCTTCATTGCCTTCTGTCAATTATGTTTAAACCGTAACAAGTAGTAGCCTACTCATAACTAACTACTACTCATAACTAACTACTCAAGGACTGACAGCATTAGACTTTTAGTTGAATTAGCCTGACCCGTCTTGTCGGCCTGTCTGTCTGTCCATGAACCATCTGTCACACTGTCTGTCCACCGCTTCTGTCCATTCATGGGCATAAATGGTAAATGGTGCATTTATATAGCGCCTTTATCCAAGGCGCTTTACATAGATTGGGTGTACATTCACCCATTCATACACCGATTGCTGCGGAAGCCATGCAAGGTACCAACTACCAACCAGCACATCGGGAGCAATTTGGGGTTCAGTGTCTTGCCCAAGGACACTTCGACATGTAGACAGGAGGAGCCGGGATTCGAACCGCCGACCTATGGATCATTGGACGACCTGCTCTACCTCCTGAGCCACATCTCCCTGCTTGTCCTTCCATCTCTTCTGCTTCATGAATGCTTCTCTCAGCATGTAATGTCACTCTGTCTCTACCATGTGGCCCCAAAGCTCCCGTGATTAAAGATAGCGTCCAGAGATACTCCATCATGAGGCTGCAGTGATGGAGTGATGCCAGGCTGTGCCAGCTATAGCTGCGTGACGGATAATAAGAGCTCTCTGCAGGGCTACCTTGACATTTTCATTTTTACAGTTTCATTTTTGTATTCTCCCTTTGTTCTCTCTCTCTCTCTCTCGCTCTCTCTCTCTCTCTCTCTGTCTCTCTCTCTGTCTCTCTCTCTCTCTCTCTCGTCACTATGTGGAGTGAAAATCTTTGTACTGACACTTTATTTAACAAAAAGTAAATTTGCAGCAGTACCAACATTAGCTACAGCTACAGTCGCGTGTTTCCCCAACAGACAGCTAACTAGCATTAGCAGTAGTCTATACCTGTTGGTATGTTGCTTGCCCACTGATCCATACATACATGCATACAACACTGATGAAGGCTTGACGCCGAAACACATACGTTGTTCTGTCTGCTCGGCAGTATACCATGCCAACTTTTAAATAAACGTGCCTTAAAGCAGAGGCTGTGGACCGGTGCCCCACCCTGGGATCCACTCAAACCACTCAAACAAACCTGAAGTGAACGCATGACAATGCGTGAATGCGACAACAGTATACGGCTCAGAAGTCAGAACACGACTTGGCATAACCATTATCCTTGTTCATATAATTCCATTTAGGTTAATGATATTGCTATAACATTATGTAGTGATATAATGTATAAATAGCAGTTATTGACTGCCAGTCAACTTCTGTGTTTTGATGCACGACTACCGTGAGATTTAACTCTGATTTAACGTGTAGAACTGTACCGTTATATGTCCATTTAATTTATAAATCATACAGTATGGAGTAAATGTACTTTCAGAGTTAAATTAACACTGTATTTTACTGGGCGGTAACCACTACAGTTGATTGTGTTATGACTAGTGTGTCACCAGAGTTGCAGGGCTGGGAAAAATAATACTGTTTGTAGCTATGCATATTGTTCACACACACACGCGCACACGCACACACACACACACACACACACACACACACACACACACACAGAGAGGAGGAGGAGATCGAATGTCAGCCGGGAGAAACAGATCTGCTGAGTTTGTATCAACTCAGAATGGATCAGCTTACACTCTGTTGCAATACGCGTGTGATACTGTACCGAGTGTCGAAGAGCTTAAGAATGTGTGTGTGTGCGTGCGCGTGTGTGTGTGTGTGTGTGTGTTAGTGCACGTCAGTGAATGAGTGTGTAGTGTGGTGAAAGCAAAGCGATAAAAAAAGGGGTGGAGTTATCAACCAGCTTGTTGCCACCTGCCGGAGTTATGGCTTGTGTGCGTGTGTGTGTCTGTGCGTGTGTGTGTCTGTGTGTGCGCACGTGTCTTCTGACACTCCTGAAGGTTAGATTAATGGCAGACCGACAGATGACTTCTAATCAAGAAGAGCATCTGAGGAATCTTCCCACAGTGGTGGTTAACACCCTTCCCACTTACCATCACCTCCACGCACGCATGCACGCACACGCACACACACACACACACACACACACACACACACACACACACAGACACACACACACACACACACACACAAACACACACACACACACACACGAGAGAGAGAGAGAGAGAGAGAGAAACCACACCTGGGTGAACCCGTCTCCACCCCCTTTGTATTTCTCTCTCTCTCTCTCTCTCTCTCTCTCTGTGTGTGCGTGTGTGTGCGTCCGTGCATGCATACGTGCGTGTCAGTCTCACCTGTTAGTTTCTTCCATATGGAACACCGGTAGGCTACAGTCAACATGTGTCAGAACGCCTTTAGACTTTAGTCATCCTCCTCTATAATGCAGGGTCTGTTGCAGCATGTCAGTCCACAGTCTAGACCAGCTATTTTTATAATTATCGCTTGGAGAAATGTATGGCTCAGCCGACACGGCCTGCCAACCCATTAGCTTCTAACAGACAGGTCTCCAAGTCTGTCTATTCTATTTGTTCCCAAACATTTTCAGATCAAGGACATATTTCATATGTGAAAAATGTATTTGGCCGTAGAGCTCCATTTCAAAAGATCTCATGCCAGGGACAGAAGATTTGTTTCAAAACAAACATGTTTCGAACATAGCAGATCTACAAGCTTGTTGCAGATCTGCAATTCTTTTTTAAATAGGGATCAAACTGTTCCTCATTTTGCTGGGGACACCCTGGAACGCCCCTCAAGGACTCAAGGAGTGGGGCTATTCAATCCTACTTAATCTGTGCTCGTATTCACAAAGTGGTTCCAAGGAGTTGCCGTCATCGGCATCGTCAAGTGTTCCTATATATACCTGCGTGTCGAGAGGAAGAGGAATTCTCGGAGCTCACGCGAGCGGTAGGTGTACATTCAACTTAAGGCAAGGGGCCAAAACAGCATTAAAAAGGCTCAATGTTCCCCCGGTAATCCAATCGCATCACGCCAGTCCCTAAATCTTTGTCGAGGCAATGCAATTGTTATAATGTGTTTATTGAAACTTGGGCAAGGTTTTATTTAATCACGCCGCGCCGCTAACAGCACTGTCGCTAGATGAGAAAAACACCCAATCTTTCATCACACTATCATCCTTGGGAAATCCAATTTGTTGCTGTTCCTCTCGCCCCCACTGTGCGCCACACATGTGATTGTTACATGGGCACGGCTATAGGAACATGGGAATGAACTGTGTTACTGTGTTACTGTGTGCGCGTGCATGTGCGCGTGTGTGTGTGTGTGTGTGTGTGTGTGTGTGTGTGCGTGCGTGCGTGTGTGTGTTCTGCTACGTGACGAAGTAGTTTCATCGTTGTGTTGGGGGACTGAGAGTAGTTCAATGTGCACGCGACCTGTGAAGGATTTACATATTTATGCACAGTATATACTGTGTTCTCAGAAGGGGTGTATCGATACATTTTAACAGTCGATACGATACGTATCACGATACATGGTTGACGATACAATACATGGTTGACGATACGATACATGGTTGACGATACGATACATGGTTGACGATACGATACATGGTTGACGATACGATACATGGTTGACGATACGATACATGGTTGACGATACGATACATGGTTGACGATACGATACATGGTTGACGATACGATACATGGTTGACGATACGATACATGGTTGACGATACGATACATGGTTGACGATACGATACATGGTTGACGATACGATACATGGTTGACGATACGATACATGGTTGACGATACGATACATGGTTGACAATACATGGTTGACGATACGATACATGGTTGACAATACATGGTTGACGATACGATACATGGTTGACAATACATGGTTGACGATACGATACATGGTTGACGATACGATACATGGTTGACGATACGATACATGGTTGACGATACGATACATGGTTGACGATACGATACATGGTTGACGATACAACACATGGTTGACGATACGATACATGGTTGACGATACAATACATGGTTGACGATACGATACATGGTTGACGATACGATACATGGTTGACGATACGATACATGGTTGACGATACGATACATGGTTGACGATACGATACATGGTTGACGATACGATACATGGTTGACGATACGATACATGGTTGACGATACGATACATGGTTGACAATACATGGTTGACGATACGATACCTGGTTGACGATACGATACATGGTTGACGATACGATACATGGTTGACGATACGATACATGGTTAACAATACATGGTTGACGATACGATACATGGTTGACGATACGATACATGGTTGACGATACGATACATGGTTGACGATACGATACATGGTTGACGATACGATACATGGTTGACGATAATGGTTCATTATGGCGATCCGACCCTATACGATCCAATGATTTGAAATCGATACAGTAACTATATTTAAAATACATTGACATTATTTTAAACTAAGTAATTAAACGCCTCTTTTTATTTTATCTTCTAAAAAGTATTGATACAATCGATACAATCGATTATTTTCATAGCAAAACGATTCGATACCGATTATTTGCATTGAAAACGATACGATACATAGTCAATGTTGCTGTTTTCATTTCGATATACTTTGATTCTTGAAATTAAAATTGATTTTTCGATGCAGTTGCTATCGTTACAACCCCAGTTCTCAGTGATCATTAACCACTTAAAGGCATAGCATGGTACAGTATATGTATCTTTGTTTATATAACAAAACAAACAAAAACATTTAATAATTTCCATCTATACCAGTGGTTTTCAACCAGTGGTCCTTGAGGGGATTCCAGGTGGTCCTCAGCTAAATGATGGAAAGTTGGTAACCCAATAGACCCTTAGGTGGTCCCTGAAGCTCCGGAGCTCCGTGGGACTTCCAGTGTTTTAGGGCCTTGACAAGCTTCCTCTGCCCGCTCTACGAGGCACTATTTTGGGGCAGGGAAGCTTGTAAACGCCCCGAGTAAACTAATCAACGCTGGAAGTCTAATAGATCTTTAACTCTTGAGTGATATTTTACACTCTCAAGAGCTCAATAAACTTTATTTTTAAACATCTACATTACTTACCGGTAATATACAAGAAGTCTATACACAATTAGAGAGAATAATTGTTATTTTGACTAACGTTTGCCTGTTAGCTCTCCTATAGTAGCAACATCAATACAGCATGGCAGTGTGGACAAAATAGAATAATGGGCCTATATGCTCTATACATGAGTGGTTCCCAAAAAAGATCATGTCAAGGACCCCCAAAATGATACTCACGACCCCCATAAGAGAAGATTTTTACGGCTCATAAGGCCACCGGTTTGACCTGAATTAGGCTACTGTCACCTATTTAAAGGTATATTCAGTGATTTCACTCAAAAAACCTTAGGTTTCGTTTCTGGCTGTGGGACCCAGCCTTTCGTCCAATCAGGACAGAGAGTCAAAAATGAAACCTAAGGTTTTTTGACCCCCAGGGGTTAACTGGGGACAGGGAGGAACTCCTTATATGGCCAGCACACTCTATAGTAGGGAGGATTATCACAACAAAACAAAAAAAATAAGTGATATTTGAATTAAGTGAAATCACTGAATATACCTTTAATGGCATTTATATCTCTGGGATCCCTATACATAATTGTAAAATCAAACTTAATTTAACTCTGAGAGTGTACAAATGGAATCAAATCAATCATTTGGTTCCATTTGTACACTCTCTGAGTTACAGACCCATAAGGGTCCATTTGGTTCTTAACTATCATTTAGCATGGGGACCCCCTGGAACTCCCTCAAGGACCTCTAGGGGTCCCACTTTGGGAACCACTTCTCTACACTGTCTACAACACCAGCAGTCATCAGCCTCTGCAGTAGTGTGGTGTAGTGTTTACCAGCTGAAACACAGCGCCCTCTTCGCTGTACTCTGGTGTTTTCAACGTTTGCTTTGGTAGCCCCAAAACGTCCCCGTCTACACGGATGTCATATATAAGTTAAGACCCGTTCACTCCATTACAGCTCAGTGGGACATGTGCCGTGCATTATAACTGCATAGAGCCACGCTGAGGGGCTGCCCTGCATGCACAGACCCCTAAATGGAGTGGACGGGGGGGCCTCCGTACACGCACACACACAGTCACACACACACACACAGTCATACAGTCACACACACCCACTGAAATGCCACTCACTCATCCATTCACACACACCCAAGCCTGCCACTCATCTATCCATCCATCCACCCACCCATAAACACATTTGTGTACAAACACACACGTTTATACACACACACACACACACACACACACACACACACACACACACACACACACACACACGCCTTATTTATTAGAGTATTTGAGTTGCTGACAGCTCCCAGGTCTGGGGGTCTGATGGCACCGTGGGACTAGAGGCCTGGGTGATGATTGAAATACTGCTCTCAGCCTCTCACTCTATGACGGCTCACAACATTTTGTCATGCGCGCGTGTGTGTGTGTGTGTGTGTGTGTGTGTGTTGGGTGTTGGGGGGGTGGGGGGTTGAATGCATGATTGAGTTCATGTTTTGGCATTTATGGCATTTAAAATGCAGCGTCATCATCATGCCCATTGCATCGATACCCATGCACCACACCCTTGGCAACAGTGCATAGGGTGGCCTTATTGTGTGTGTGTGTGTGTGTGTGTGTGTGTGTGTGTGTGTGTGTGTGTGTGTGTGTGTGTGTGTGTGTGTGTGTGTGTGTGTGTGTGTGTGTGAGAGAGCGCGCGCGCGTGCGTGCAGTGGCATATAAACTGTTCCTCAGTCTTGACTCCACCTGCCAACCTGGCATGACTCTCTCTCTCTCTCCCTTTCCCTCTCTCCCTCTCTCTCTCGTAAAAAATCAACCAGATGTTACAGATTAGTCAGCATTTCACTTGGCTTTAGTCTTAAGTCAAATGCCATCACCTCGAGCCCCCTCAGGTAACCATAAAGACTTGAGGTTAACCAAATGAAGCGAAGGGAACTGAAATATGGTCGGGGCATTGTTTGCAGATGGGGGAAAACGTATCGCTTGTAAACCAGACTGGCTGAGATCCAGTTGTGTTGTGGAAGTGTTACGAGGCTGCCCCGAAAGGAAAAAAACCTCCATCGCTGGCGAGATTCAAGAGAACGATATCTGAGGTTGGAAATCGTATTCCAGCTTGGGCGCGGTGACATGATGTTTGGCAAAATAACCAAACGCTGGCAGCCGGCGTCCACACTGTTCGGGGACAACACTTGAGGGAGTGGCCGAAAGCTGAGCAAGAGATCAACTTATCCCAGTTGGCATTGCTCAGTTTAACTAACCACCACGAACACTGTCATAATAGCCGATGATAACAGATCTACAGGCTCAACATGGATTGCGACACGACCCATTGTGAGCTTAGAGATCGGGCTATTTTCTGCATAGATATATGTCGTATAGAGGGACAAAAGGGCCAAGCATAAAGCCCTGTGGGACCTCAGTTAAACAAAGCATAAAGGGAAGGGCAGCCATAGCTGAATGGGTAGAGAGGCCGTCTGGGAAAATGAAGGTCACCGGTTCGCGCTCGGGCCCCAGTCTGTGTGCTGAAGTTTCCCTGAGCAAAAACACTTGAGCCCTACCTGTGCCCTATGGGTGCTGCGCCCATTGCTCCTAAACAGCCATGGGTTAAATGTGCAAAATTAATGTGCACTTTGTGCAGTGATTAAAACATACCCAACAGGAATGTTGCCCATATTATTGTTTAGGTGGTTAAAATGAAACCATCATCTGCTGAATCTCCTTCATATATTTTTTTAGGAATTAGAAGGTTAGGATTAAGATCATTGATGGTATTAGGGATGCCAAACGACTCATATTTGGCCAATCGACGAATCGAGGCCGAAAATCGACGTGTCGAACGACTTTTTTCCTTCTTTTTTTTCATTATTTTTATATTTTTGTTGTTTCTGCGCAGCAGTTGAGGAGAACGCAACTATGCATTCCTTTAAGCAACACAACTTCTGCAGCTGCATCCATATGTTTAGAATTTGCATCAATGATCAAATCCCAATAATAAAAAATTAACTTTATTTTGTAAACAACGAAACTAAAGGAGCAGCGGCGCTATCGGCTAGTAGTCCCAACTCTCAAGTGTCTGCAGCCTGTCACGAGCCCCGTAATGAACTGATACGGGACGCAAGTTGTTCCATATTTTAATGTCGGGTCGGAGAATAAATACAGTATGAATGACGGCACGATTTATTTGACAACTCTGTCCTGCTTTCTTCACGAGAAGAGAAGAGCGCTCACCGCTCAGAACAGAGCAGACCTGTGGCTGTCAGCTCACTTTACGGCATGTGTAGATGAGATGTGAACCTGGGTCTGGGAAGCTCAGAGCTGCAGCCATTGGCTCATGATACGAGCACACGACCAATGGAACAGATCATTCAGTGTTGCTAAGATACCACCCCCCACCACACACACAGACACACACACACACACACACCCTTGGACGATGGGGTCCACAGCGCTGCACTGACAGGCGCAGCAGCACAGCACAAACACGTACCTCTCCCATTTGGAAAACATTTGAAACAGCAACGTTTATAACGTTTTACATTACAAAAAAATAATAATACAAATAAAAACGATTTTTCGACTCATACGTTTTGAGTCGCGGGAGGCATGAGTTTTCAACATCCCTAGATGGTATACACTCTAAAAATCAACACTGAGAAATGTACTATCTGGAAAACTCCCCAACAATCACATTATATCTACACATCTAACAAGATTGCAAATTGAAAATAAAATGTGACTGTTCCTGCTATACTTGAGCATTATTTTATTTCTTTATCTTTTTGTCCTCTGTTCCATGCTGTACAGTTTAACACGGCAATTGTCATCTAAATATGACTTTGTTCCAAAAGCCTGTGAGGGCATGGAGCGAGTGCAATCTGACACACAGCCTACAGGACTGGTCCTAGCATGCCGTTCCCTTTGGTCTGCAGTACTTTAATAGAGCTTGTTGACACGCTTTGGCTGCATGCTACTTTATTCTTTTTACATTAAATAATGAATTGGGCTGCTGTCATTTAGCATCCTTTCAATCAGTTCAATCAGCATCCTTTTACCTTCCCCACGTTGCTTCTGTTACAGATATTGTAAGTTATTGCAAATGAGTCATATATATAGGGCACGGTGGCACAGTCTGTAGTGCTGTCGCCTCACAGCTAGGTGGGTTCGATTCCCGCTGGGGTTCGATTCCCACTGGGGATGCTGTGGGCACTGGGGGGCGTGTTCTCTCCTCCGCATCATCAGTGCCCATACCCGAAAGGGCCTTTCTTTGTGGACTTTGCATGTTCTCCCTGTCTCCCCTAGGGTAGGTAGTGGTACCCTCACAAAAAACATGCAGTAATCCTCTCAACTATACCTGCCTCTGGCCAGCCGGGGCACCTGCGGGGAAAGGAACTGGTTGGAATAACATGTTCCTTCCACGCGCTACGTCCGGCCAGGCATCCGGTCCAGCACGTTTCAAAACTCAGGGTTTACAGAGTGCTGTACAGTACTGTTTTATCAAACTACATTATCAATGTAGTTTGATAAAACAGAGGTATCCAGACTACGTTTCTTTATCAGTGGTGTCACAACTGCCGCTTGGACTCTTCATGCATAGAAGGACCACTTTACCACTTTACCTTAAAGGACACATAGAATAAAGTCTTTGAATGAAGTCTTTGGGTGGGAATAGTCTGCCTTCCTGAAAAACAAGGCAATGTGCTACTGCATGCTATATGATTATAACATACAGTATAGGCTGTGAGCTCCTTCCTCTATTAAAATCACTTTCCGTCCATCCAGCTCCATCCATCTGGCTGCCATAGAATTTGAATGCTGTTGTCAGCTTTCTGAGTCGCAATCATTGTGCGAGCCAGGCTCATTTCCATGGCTATTATCACCATCGAGTTGAGAGCAGCCATTTTACCATGTTGATAGACCATTCACAAGAACGACAATTTGAATGGGAAAGCCTTTCTATCCCCTTTAAATCTGGATTTAGTTCGGGTTGCATGCGAAGTCCTACCACACTGCCGTGCAATGACAGATATGGAAATATAGGCACAGCATGGAAACCAGGAAGTACACACTTCCTGCTAACAGCTCCCCCCCCCCCCCCCCCACCCACTGCACTGACTGCAGTATATCACTGTATGCACAAATGCACACAAACGTGTACGCGCACTCTCTCGCACACGGCACACAATGATGATGCAACTGTTTGACCTTATTAAAACCCCAGCCAAAACAGACACTCTCTCAGTGGCAAGTATACATCTCACGCACACGCACACACACACACACACACACACACACACACACACACACACACACACACACACACTATATATATATATATACTGTATGGACATGGGTACAGTACTGTTTGATGTCTTCTTTGTTTTGGCATACAGTGTTCATACTGTGTGTGTGTATGTGTGCGGTGAGCGCGTGTGTATAACATTAAGGTGTTTCAGACACTGTTCTTCCTCGGGCCCTCTGGCTTTAGCCAGCTGGAGTTCTCCAAATTAGCCCAGTGCTTCATTATATGTGCCTCCCGTCTCCTCCTCTTCGCCCCCTTCCCTCATCTCCTCCCCCCTCCCTCCCTTCTCTTTATTCCCCCCAGTTTCCCTCACATCACCCCCCCTCCCTCACCCCTCCCCTCCTCCACTATCCAACCCTCATTCCGGTCTCTATCTTCTCATCATCTCTCTTCCTCCTCCTCCCTTTATTGACCACCTCCTCTTCCTCTCCTTTCTGCTCTTTTGCTCTGTTTTTTGAGGGGCGCTCTATATACAGCTTTTTGTCCTTAACTCGTGTCACATTTGCCATTGACAATGAAAGTATAGAGTTTACGTCATATGTGTCTGAACAAATCAGCATTTTTGTGGCAAACACAAACATTAAAACGTTAAAAGATAATAACATAAGTTGACAAATGAATTCATGAATAAGTATATTCATTTTTTATTGGATGATGTTTATTGGACGACAAGAGCGTCCCTCACTTCACACGGGTGTGATTTTTTAAATATCCGTCCTTATCCCCTCACCTAACCTGCCCTCACATGCACTGTTCTGAAAACATACAACAAACAAAGTGTGACACCCAAATAAAAGCCGCACAAAAAGACGTGGGTGGGGAGGGGGGTATTGTTTCCGTCGGGGAGAACCCTCTTATTTACATATGGTAAATGAATGCCCTTCATCACACGACAGTACGGTGTCGCACAGAAGCAGAAAAAAATAACTGATCTACAAGTTAAAAACTGAGACTTTGAAATTGTAGATCGGCTATTATTTTTTAAATTCAATTTTTTTTGGACATATGACGAATCCACCTGATAGCAACAATATATACAGTATAAAATAATCACTTTTTTGGGGGGATACTAAGAACCACCTGAGCTCAGTTTTCTTCTCTTCCACCTCTCTTTCTCCTCCTCCCCTCTCCCCCTCGACTTCTCTCCTCACTCCCCTATCAGCCCCCCCTACCATCCCCTTTGCTTCAGATATTTAGCTCCAGGTGAAACAGAGAGCCAGCCCTGCTGTTGCCTCTGTCTGTCAAGCTTTTGTCCTCTCCATCATAATTGCACCGATCGGAGAGACTGTGTATGTGTGTGTGCGCAACAACTGCGCATGTGTTTGTTTGTGCGTGCATACGTGTCAGTGAGTGAGACAGTGACAGACGCAAAAAGACATTGAAAAGTTGTGGGTTAGCATTGGGGATGCGCGCAGTCACTCACACAGGTACCTACCGTACCAGTGTGTGTGTGTGTGTGTGTGTGTGTGTGGGGGGGGGGGTTATTCTAGCATACAGAAGGCGATTATTTTTCATCTGTTGCCTATGGTGCAAGCCCCCCACCCCCTGATCCCTCCTCCGTTAGCCCTCCAGTGAGGTGTCAGCAGGCATGTAGTACAGTTTACACCTTCATAGTGCTGTTAGCCACGTTAGCCTAGCTCCCCCATGTCCAAGCCAGTGAATCTCTCTGTCTCAATGGAAGCCAGGGGATTTCTCTTCATTTGACGGCCGAAGGGAGGTGCCTTGCACGCACACAGTGTGACACACACACACACACACACACACACACACTGGGAGGGCCTGTGGGAGGGCTAGTAACTGAGCCACCAGCCGAGGGAGCTGGACCAATTACTCTGTTAGGATAAATGTAGCGTCGGCTATGCATGGATTGTGGTACTTAACAGCCGGCGCGCAAAAAGCAAAACCCTCCCTTTCCTCCCCTCTCTTCTCTTCTCTCTCCTGCATGGTTCGCCTGGGCGTTTTTAAATGGAGGGGAATTTAAAAACAGATTTATGGATCAGTTAAATATAGTAGGCATAACTGATTCCCCAACCAACCAACCAACCAACCAACCAACCAACCATCCACCGCTCTCCCCTCCTCTGAAGCTTCCACTCCCCCTCCTCCCACCACTCCCCCCTAACCATTTTTTACTCCTTTTTCCCTCCCTTCGGTGTTTTATAAAATGATATATCTCTTAAAAAGGATGGAACTGTTGCCCCAGTGGAACGCTCAAACACAAATTGACAATTCAGGCCTAGTGGTTTAATAGGCACCCTGTAACTCTCTATCTCCCTCCGCCTCTCTCTCTCTCTCTCTCTCTCTGTGTCTCTCTGTGTCTCTCTGCCTCTATCTCATTCACTCTCCCTCTCCCCTCCCTTCTCTTCCTCTCCCGTTCTCCTGACCAGCAGGACTTAAATTAAGCCTTAACTAAATGTGAGTTAATGAATTATTCTAACACCTGTGATGTGATTATTGTAATTAATGAGCGGTACTGTACCTGCCTTCACTCCACAGGTCTCCTAAATGAACTGATCTCACCGCGAGGCCTTAATGTCTTTTCTCTTTCTGACACAGATTTAAAGCTTCCTCTTTCTCCTTTTCCTACTTCCTGTCTGCCTGTCATCACTTCCCCCCCCACCACCACCGCCACCGCCACCCCCTAACCCCCCTCCACCTCCCCAATCTTCCCAAAAGCATTGTGGGATATAAATCTAGGTCTGATCTTCATTTCACTGCTCTTAAGAGAAAATGAAAATACCCACGAGTGTTTCGTTGCCTGTCGCGTGGAAACCTCTTGTGTCCAAAACGGTTACATTTCAGTATTCACATTCCTAAAAAATAGCAAAAAGAATATAGCAGAACTACAAGCTCATAACGTGACGCGTTGCAAGGTGTTTAGGGTTTGTAAATCTGCTATGTTTGCTGCTTTGTGTGACACTGTGGTGTGATAATGTAGGGCATCAAAGAAAAAAATAACACACAAAGTTAAATGGAGATAAGAGGTTTCTGCCAGACTGTAGCAGAGATTTATATTATACGCTTAAAAAAAGGGAAAGAAATACCAGGACAACTTAAATTAGCATTGAGAGGATGATTGCTGTGGGTAAGTGTCGTAGGAACCATGCAGACAGCCTACGAAGGGAAGGGTGATCTCGCGTTCATTTGTTGAGGGGCGCTAGCCCCTCCTATATTCAGCTATAGTGTAGATTCTTGTCCTAACACTAACTAAAATGCCATTGACAATGAATGGAGAATTTACGTCATACAGTATGTGTCTGAGCAAATCGACATGTTACGTCATGATGATGTACGATGATAAGAGCAGCCCTCACTTCACACGGGTGTGATTTTTTTTAAATCAGCGTTTAAAGGTATATTCAGTGATTTCACTCAAAAAACCTTAGGTTTCGTTTTTGGCTGGGACCTAAGCCTTTCATCCAATCAGGATAGAGAGCCAAAAACGAACAAAGAACTCCTTATATGGTCAGCACACTCTATAGTAGAGAGGATTATCAAAAAGAAAAAAAAGAAAAAAGTGATATTTGAATTAAGTGAAATCACTGAATATACCTTTAAGTTCCCGCGATGCTATGAGGGGGAAGTGTTTGTGTTTGGATGACAAGCGTCACGTGGCAATCCAAAAATGTTTATTTTAAGGCAGAATAGCGAATCCCTTCCCGATGTAACCGTGCCTTGGTTGATGTTTTTGCTACTATCCCTTTAAAGAGTTGGTGAGGTAAGCCGGTGGTAGTGGGGGGTGAGTGGGGGTTGTTAAGACGAAAAAGAAAATGTTTCGTGAAAAATATGTTTACTTCACCATACTGAAGTAATGCACCGGTTAGCAGGATTTCAACAGCACGCATGGAGGTGCGAATCTCCCTCTTCAACACACGATTGCCTCCAGCAATCACACACACACACACACACACACACACACACACACACAAAATCTCTTTTTCTCTCTCTCTCTTATACTCTCTCCACACACGCACACGCACACACGCACACACACACACACACGCAGCGCTGCTGCTTTTTGCTAATCCACAGCACTGACACAATCCACTTTCAGGGTGCTGTCTCACCACACCAAACAGGCCACAAGTTTGGTGCCGGTTCCAAAGATACACAGTTCCTTACACAGAGCCCACATGTTTGAGAGTCAGCTGACCAGCGTCGTCATTCAATGTAAAATATATAAAATGTTATCCTTAACTTGTGTCATTGCTCTATAGACCTAGACCTTGGCCAAGCCTTTCATCCTGAAGCCAAAGTTTATGAGGCAAACATTCCGTTTTGCTTTGATTTCCCAACCTCTTTAAGAAGATTTGGTCATGCTTAATCCAGTTTCGCAGCTGAATTTTCCCTCCGAGCTGGTAATTATGGGTGAATAAAGTATACTTGCGGTGCTGTTGTTGGTGGTATTGACCTATCATAAAGTGTAGTAAGCCTCAAGCCAGTACGGGAACTAACACCTCACTGGCTGTGAGGCTAGTTTATTGAAATGATTTACATTTTTGTAAAAAGAAAAATAATTGCAGAGCTTTGTGCTAAGGTGGTATGCACTCTAACCACATTTATCGGATCGGCCCAACAGACACTTTTGTTGATGTATCTGAGGCTTTTACAATACACACCAAATATATGAAATGTCTAGACTTGTGTTTTTTATGGATTTAGGAAGTTTTTAATTGAAGAAGACTTTGTTTTTGTTGCTGTTTGCAAGAACTTACAGTAGCCGCTTTGATCATGGCTCTTCTGGTCTCAGTCAAGCCAACCAACCACTCAATCGTACGAACAACATGAATATTCTATTTCCACACGCACACAACACAACATTGCAGCTGTTCTAATTTGCCTAATTGCATGCCACTTTAACCCCTATTTCTCCCTTTTTCTACACCCAAATATACGATGCGCCGGCATTTCCCGTCTCGTTTTCTTTCTTTTTTCCCCGGCCTTGTCTTCACGCGTCTGCTCTGCCAATCTGCGGCGAGTCTATCCTCTCAGGTATGCTCATTGTGTGGAGATGTGAGGGGTGCAGCGCTGACCCGCGTGGACCCGTGGCTGCTCTGTGTGCTCTCAGCCCGCAGCGGAGAGGCAGCCGCGGCCACTGATGAGAATCCCTATAATTGGCCCGAACCGCACACACATGGCCCCGAGCTTCAGCGCTCTACAATGCCAACTGAAACACCATAGAGACAGCACAGTGAGCGAGCGAGGTGTGGAGAGACAGCAGAGAGAGAGAGAGAGAGAGAGAGAGAGAGAGAGAGAGAGAGGGAGAGAGGTGTGGAGAGACAGCAGAGAGAGAGAGAGGGAGAGGGGGAGATGGGGCAGCAGGGTGAGGGATGGGGAAAGAGGGGAGTGGGAGAGAGGTGAATATAGAGAGAAAGATCGGGGTGGAGAAAAAGAAGAAACGGCAAAGATGATGAAAGAGAGAAACCGAGAATGAGGAGAGAGACTGACCTGAAGATGCAGCTTCAAAATGTGCGCGTTTGCGTACGTATGTGTGCGTGCGTACATGTGCGTGCATGCACGTGCGTGTATGTGTGTGTGTGTGTGTGTGTGTGTGTGTGGTTTACATTAGCATATTCTGTGTGAACTGGCTGCAATAGTACTGTAAATAAAATCAGGCCTGGCCTCAAAGCAGAGGGTCACCTCACTTGATGATGGAATAATTAGCCCTCGTACATCCAGCACAAATACACAGCCTATCA
>NC_139712.1:14905268-15022768 GCF_964188405.1 Protomyctophum parallelum | reverse complement strand
TGGGAAGTGCATTATAGTTGTGGACAGTGAAACCCTGACCATTAAACATGGGCAGACACAACGATACAGTATCATTCATTGTTAAAGCTCCAAATGATATTCCCATTCGTCTTTGTGTCTGCCCGTGTAAACGCAGCAGCAAGTGTGAGGTGTTGGGGAACGGATGGAAAGTACATAGTGTTAAAACTAACGTTAGCTCCCATGCTAGCTATAGCTTCCCTCGTCCACAGATCGGGTGGAAGAGCTGCTGATATCACGTTGCTTGTGCCCGTGGATGGGAAATAAGATTTAAAAGGCTATGGAAGCGTGGATGAAAGCACATATGTATGCAATAAAGTTGTGTCAGATCTGCCTGTGCATTGAAGCATTCCGTGACTGCTGCTCGTGTGTTGTGTTGTGACTGCTGGCTGCTGCCTGCTCAGCTGATGCATAGTTAATGAGCGTCATAAGCATGCGCCCTTCCTGCGCTGAAAGTAGCAGATCTACAAGCTATCTACCCGTCGCAATGCACAGCGCGTTGGGCTTGTACATCTTTGTTTTTCCCGCAGTTTAGTTCGATTCACAACTTTAGGACCACTACTACTATTCGGTGATATTTTTCGGCTTATTTGAGCCGAAACCGAATAGGCCGAAAATACATTTTTAGCCATTTTCGGCCGAATATTTTCGGTGGCCGAATTTTCGGTGCATCCCTAGCTACCATACTATAGCATATGCCTATACTGTACCTCCATCCATACGCTGGATTAATGCAAACTGCTCCAGGGATGGAGGGATGGATGGATGCATGCAAGAGAGCAGAGCCTGGCAGCTAGCTAGCGCCTAATGCTACACAGAGCGAAGGTCTAAGGAGTGAGAGAAGGTCCGGGGCAGGTATGAACACACACACGTGCGCGCACGCACGCACGCAGGGAGGGAAGATTTTGACCCTTTAATCTCACCCTAGCTGTGCTGCATTGATAAGGCGAGGAATCGCACCGTTTTCCTCTGAAGATGGAGCTTTTCTCCTTTCTGTCTCAAAGTTCACAACCATATTCATGCACAAGCTGCAGTTTATTTTGTGTCAGGTCTTAACACAAATCAATTTCCTTCAAGAAAAAGAGTCGAGGCGCACTCACAAATTAAATGTAACATGTGAATGTAAGTTCAAAGAAAAGGAATAAACAATGGAAAGAGAGAAAGATTGCTATTCTATGATAAGAGTTACCTGTCTACTTATGAGCATCACATCACACCACACACACACAAACGCACGCACGCACGTTCCTTTACGCCTTTCCATCAACCTGCTAGAGAACAAGTGCACATTAAACCTGTGGCAGGTCAATGAATGACAAGCATCCAGAGTTTACTGTGTACACTCATATATGCAGAGGCACACACACACACACACACACAAAAGCCACCACTCTACAGCTGTCAGCAGTGCAGTGCTGCGTTTGAACCTGCTTCCAGGCTCTTTCCCTTTGAAGTGTGACCTTTAGGACAGCCTATAGTCACACACACACACACACACACACACATGACACATAACCGGACTGTCAGGTTGCTAGAGCCCGCTGCCAAATTCCACCATGATGACATGATGCCAAATCAGTAGTGGAAAGGAAATGAGCAGTGGTGGAAAATGTAGACAAATGTTTTACTTATAAGTAAAAGTAAAAGTATTAGGGATGCACCGAAAGGGAAATTCATTTCAGACAGACTGAATGGCTACCTACTGTAATACCGAATATAGGAAACAGTTGGCCGAAAACCGAATACCGAATATCCGAATATGATTATTATTTAATATATATTTTTTCCTACCATTGCTGTCATGGCCTTACCCTAAAGCTTTTTGCATACACTATTCGGTGATATATTTTCTGCCTATTCGGGCCAAAACCGAATAGGCCGAAAATGCATTTTTAGACATTTTCTGCCAAATATTTTCTGTGTCCGAATATTCGGTGCATCACTAAAAAGTATCAATACTGAAATGTAGAAGACTAGAAGTACGTTACGGGTGCAGGCTTTAGTAACGACACTATTACTGGTCCGACAGTCATTAGACCGACAACCTGTATACCTCAAATCCTAACCCTATAACTGCAAGCACAGGAGCAGTGCATGTTCGAGCGGTGGTCACATTGCAACGCATTGTGAGCTTGTAATTAAGTGGTTAATTTTAATGTGTGTTAATGTTTTGTAATAATAATCCAAATCTACAAAGTTTCCAAATAATCGTAGTGGAGTAAAAGCACAATATTGTTGTGTTGTGGAGTAGAAGTAAAGGTATTGATGATTGGAAGTACTGCACTAAGGTAAAACAATGCCTCAGTACTTGAGTAAATGTACTTGGTTACTTTACACCATACATGGTCAACTGTCGGCCTGGGGGCCACATGCGGCCCCAACCTTCACTTAATGTGGCCTGCAGGTCAATATCAGAATACTGATATACTATACAGTATTATTGATGTGCAAACATGACCCGCTTTAATTATAGTATGTGAATTGCTCTGTGCACATTTAAATACAGGTTTAACAAACCATTGGCATGCAGTGTCAGATCTAAGATGGGTCACTCACACGCATAATTAAATTAATTGCTCCCAATGACAATGAATACCTGCATGGACACTCAAAGTGTTGTGTGTGCGTGTGTGTGTGTGTGTGTGTGTGTGTGTGTGTGTGTGTGTGTGTGTGTGTGTTCGCGCAGTGCGCGCGAGTGTGCGAGCGAGTGTGCGTGCAAGCGTTTGACATGCATCCATTAGGTGAGTGTTTTAGAACTCTTAGAAGTCTTCTTTCGGTCTTGTGCTCATGTCTTTCTTTGAGACAGTTACTCATGCATTTAATTAGTCACACACCTGGCGAGTAGTTGAATGCGCATGCGTGAGTGTGAGTGTGTGTGTGTGTGTGTGTGTGTATGTGTCTGCATGCCTGACTGTCTTTCTGTGTGGTAACACATTCACTCACAGAGCCAGAGCTGGGTTAGGAATGTTGCTCACAGTGACTCACCTGGATGACTGGCCTGCATGAGCAGCACAGGAACCAGACCCTACACACATCATGTCTAACAAACACTTTGGAGGGTGACAGTGGCCTAGTGCTCAAAGGGGAATACCAGTCATTCTCAACATTTTACTATTTCTTTGATATAGCTTAGAGTTGTTGCGTGGAAATAATACAAAGTTTGAAAAAAATCTGTAACATTATGAAGTACATCTTTATGACATCAAGATGTACTTCATAATGTTGCTGATTTTTTTTCAGACCTCCAGTTCTAGGCAACACAGAATGGGGGGACTTTCTTATTATTTCCACACAACAATAAGGTAGGCCTGGGCCGTGGCTCAGCGGTACCTTGGCTGGTAATCCAGTCTGGCAGTGTGCTGCGGGTTTGACTCCCGATCCCGACGGCCTTTACTGCATGTCACCCCCCATCTCTCTCCCCATTTCCTGTCAGCCTACTGTCTGTCCCTCTATAAAAATAAATAAAGGCGAAAGCCACAAAAAACAACAACAACAACAATAAGGTATATTTATGACATAGTAAAATGTTGAAAATGTGTGGTATTCCCCTTTAAAAGGGAATACCAGTCATTCTCAACATTGAACTATGTCATCAATATACCTTAGAGTTGTTTGTTGGTTGTTGTTGCGTTGTTGTTGTTGTCTATCTTCACTGTACTATCAAAACAAAGTCCCCAAAAACAAAAACAAAACACTTTCTTCATCAGGGATTTTGATAAAAAACATTGTGGCTTTTGATCAAAACTGTTCACTGGAACCTTTGTCCAATACTCTTCACTGTTGCTTTTTCATTAAAACTATTCACCAGGACTTTTGTCCAAAACACTTGACGGTGGCTTTTGATCAAAACTGTTTACTGGGACTCTTGTCTACAACTCTTCACCAGGGCTACAGTATTTGTTCTAAACTATTTTTTTTGTCGTCCAAAACTCCGAGCTAGGGCTGTTGGTCCAGAACCCTTGATGGGTGCTTTGTCCAAAACTCTTCACCGGGGCTTTTTGTCCAAAACATCTAACTATGTCTAAAATGGGTCCCCAGCAAACATTCCAATGGTATTATTATTAAAGAGGGTCTCAGCCCTCTGTGTGATTTTAGAGAATTAGAATGTCAAAACCTTTTTTGATAAAGTTCCACTGTGCCATGTGTCATGTTTGTGACAGACAGACAGACAGACAGACAGACAGACACACACACACACACAGACACAGACACACACACAACCATGGTGAGACCTATACGATACAGTACTAGTGGAGATTGACGGAGTTAAGCACTAAGCAAGTATATAATCACATAATCAATGAGTAAATAGTTGTGAGTCCACTGCCCTTTCTCCAGACAGCCAGTGACAGACAGGCAATGGGAAAGGGCCGGGTGGGTGGGTGGGTGGTATTTAAAGTTCACATGTGTGAAAGCTTTGAGTGCGGCCCTGGGTGTGCGGACGCAACTCATTTACATTTCTGCTTCTTCTCACTCTCGTCTGTCTTCTGAACCGTAGCCTACAGAGAAGCACGCCAGCCAGCCGCCATCTTTTTTTCTCTCTTTTTTTCCACCACCGGAGAGTGGTGGAAAAAGTACTCACATTTTTCTACTTAAGTGAAAGTACTGGCAATATAGAAATACAAGAAGGCCGGAATTCAAAATTTACTTGAGTAAAATTGCAAAAGTATTGGTATCAAAATGTATTTATTTATTTTGGGGCGGGAACCACTTTTGGTGTTAGCATCATGTTATGCTTTAGCTATTGAAAAATAGCAGATCTACAAGCTCATAGCACGCCACCGAATGGCGCGCTACGAGCTTGTAGGTCTGCTATTTTTTTAAAATTGAACGACTGACATAGAAACAGCTTTTTCTGAAAACTGTCAGGATTTAGAAGACATTTTTTTAATCTGATCTCAGGTCAAAATGGGTTAAGACAAGTACCGAAAGTAAAAGTACTCATTGTGCAGAATGTCCCATTTCAAGTTTTCAGAAAAACTATGCGTCGCACCGCGACGCATAATTGAGCTCTGAGCTCGTAATCTCTGAGCTCGTAAATCTTCTGTTTTCAAATGGCCGGAATGTATGGCTGAAGTGGTTAATGTATGTTTGGTAATAATGATCAAAATATACAAAGTAACTAGTAACTGAAGTTATGTAGTGGAGTAAAAGCACAATATTTGCATCCGAGATGCAGTGGAGTAGATGTAAAAGTTGGCTATTGGATATTGGAAATACTGCGAAATTGTAAGTACAGTAAATAAGTAAATGTAGCCTACTTTATAGTTACTGTACTTCCACCACGGCCCGTTCCACTCCCCGTCCCTCTCTCTTTCTCTCGCCCCATCTTCTTCCTCTCCCTACCCCTCCTCAACCGTCAGATGTGTAAATACATACCGTGCTTCCAGTAAACCCCCTAGGCTAGCTGGAGCGCACCCTAATTATGTGGAGTATTGTTTAGAGGATGAAGTTGTAAGAACTGTTGTAGTGAAAGTATTTGTTGGCCGGGCCAATGGGAATCTCTACTTTTCTAGACAGACTATACAAATGACTTGTAACTTGTGTGTGCGTGCGTGTGTGGCGTGCGTGTGTTTCGGTGTAATACATACTTTACTAGCAGCCTGCGTGCATATGTATTCAATCAGCGATGTAAATTTCGCTAGCCTGTGGCTACCTTTTTTTTCACCATCCGAGGCTAAGGCTAAATTGTCCCGGCTAAATTAGGGCGCGGGGGGGGGGGGGTAATAGACGTTAGTAGTACAGTATAGGGACGTGACAGTCAGGTGAGTAATTCTGACATTTGCCAAAGAAGGAAAGGAAAATCCCTCAGATATTTCATTCTGCGTCGTGGATCATACTTCTCGGAAGGTAATTTTGCCTGTTTGCAATTATTGATAACTCAGTGCTTAGGGAAAAATGTGAATGTCAGTGATGACAGCGGATCCTCGGGGCAGCTAACGGTGGAGATTGACTGCTCCTATGAGTTTCTGTGGAAGGAAGGTGTGCATACCGAAGAGTGAAAATGATCTACCAAAGTGAAATATTGCTTAAAGTTGTACTCCTTGTCATATTCCACTCAGTGGGGATTGAACACCACTTCTGTTCAGGGTAATTTATATCTCAAAAGGTAACTGACCTGAGCCCTTTTTTTCTTCTTCTCCTGATTACCCACTAAAAGCACATCTTAAAAGCACATCTGTCCCAGTAGTTTAACCACTTAGTTGAACCCTATAGCGTCACTGTTTTGGCCATTTCATAACAAGGCGAGCATTCTGTGAAAATAGTCGAGGATTTGGTGAAAAATAGCAGATCTTACAGGCTGTAGATCGACTATTTTCTGTAATTTGGTTCACTGGGGAAAAAATGGGGGGGCCAAGGATAAAGCCCCTGGGGGACACCTGTCAATAGGGTGTTTAATTGGTTAATAATTTGTTTCCCTAGTATATGAATCAAACCAAAGCTCTCTGTCTATCGAGCAATCTTCGTTCCTACTCTCACCTATGGTCATGAAGTGTGGGTCATATGCGTGGGAAAGAATAAGGTCGCGAAGACAAGCTGCCGAAATGAGTTTTATTCGACGGGTGGCTGGCATCTCCCTTAGAGATAGGGTGAGAAGTTCAGTCACACGAGAGAGACTCGGAGTAGAACCGCTGCTCCTTCGCCTGGAAAGGAGCCAGCTGAGGTGGTTCGGGCATCTGGGGCGCCTCTCGGGCGCCCACTGGGAGGAGACCAAGGCGCAGTTGGAGGAAACTGCGCCTTGGGAACGTCTCGGAATCCCCCAAGAGGAAGTCACTAATGTTGCTCTGGAGAGGGAAGTCTGGAGCACTCTGGTGGAGCTGTTGCCCCCGCGACCCGACTACGGATAAGTGGTTGAAGATGGATGGATGAATCAAACCTATCCAGACGTTTTTGGCTTTACTGCATGCGCCGATGAACCTTTTATCCGCATGGAAAAGAGAATGGATGCTGAATGGATGTGGTGTGGACTGGAGGACCGTGGTGCATGAGAGAAAGTTGTTATCGTCATCATAAGACTTGCATAAGACTGACCTTATATAGTAAGTAGACTGTGATATAAGCAACACAGCTGCAGCTAATCAAATTAATAATGAGTGCGTGCGTTGGATTTGTGTCAATGTCCATAAACAAAAAGTTGACTACTGTCCATGCTTGCACATTATAGGCTTACACCCCTCTGGGCTACACCCTAACTATAATAACACATACAATAATACATTGATTGGCTGTAGCTGCATTGCTCACTAGCCTGCCATGCTTCTGTTGCAGGAACTGGAACACAAACTACAAAATCAGCCTATCGCACGACGAACAGCGAAAATGGGCAATCTAATGTGTACACAGTACGGTAGTACCAGTAGGACGCCTGAGGGCGCTGCCCCCGTGCAAGCATCCGCCTGGGTGACAGCAGACTGCTGGGCGAGCGCTGGCGCTTTGCCATGGGGGGGGGTCAAATCAACATATGGAATGAATTCTGTACTGGCCATATATGGAGCGTGTCTTGATTGTACAGGGTTTGATGAGGTCAGATCAACATATGGAATGTCAAAACAGGTCAGCTCCATATATGGAGATCTAAGGGTTTCATCCCTGATGATGTCACGTGATGTCCGCATGGCCAAATGCACGATTCCATAGTTAACAGACCTTCGGTCGCAAAATTATTTTTTTACATTTTGAATTTATTTGAAAATGTTAAAGGTATATTCAGTGATTTCACTCAAAAAACCTTAGGTTTCGTTTTTGGCTGTGGGACCCAGCCTTTCGTCCAATCAGGATAGAGAGTCAAAAACGAAACCTAAGGTTTTTTGACCCCCAGGGGTTAACTGGGGACAGGGAGGAACTCCTTATATGGCCAGCACACTCTATAGTAGGGAGGATTATCACAACAAAACAAAAAAATAAGTGATATTTGAATTAAGTGAAATCACTGAATATACCTTTAAACCTTTCGGCTCCAATGACATGCCCAAGCTAGGAACGCCAGGTTTAAAGTGGTTAAATAAGACATAAAAATAATGTGCAAAAGGCTAACCACACTACCTCCTTATCTATGTTTCTGTACAAGTACAATCAGAATTGGCCCAAACTGTGAAGCATTCAGGATTCAGGGAGCGCATGCTCTGTTAACAATCTGATGTTGCTAATGCACACTTCCCTCCATTCGCCATGTTTCAAGTTAGCGCTTATCCGATTACGCAACAACTTCAGATTACGGAAAACTGCAAAAGAGAAATATTGGTAAAAGAGAAAAATAAACGCGGAATGTAATCCTAAAGGAGGGGGAAAAACACTCCTCAATCTCCTGCGGATTGTTGTGAGCGTTCTGCAGTGTTATGTCTGCTTGCCGTCTGCCCCGTGTCAAGGCCAGACCATGTGTTTGTAATAAACGTCAACACATGGCACAAGCGTGGGATCCTGAGAAAGCAGAGGAGAGGGACGGGCGTCGGGCCCCGTAACTTCCTGGGCCTGGGACACTTAATGCCACGGAGGACACATGCTCCCAAAACACATCCCCATCTATATTACCAGGACTCCGACGGCGGGCTTACGTGCGCTTTTGTGGGCTCAGGTCGGAGCATATTAAAGAAATACCAAATGTCTTACTTTCCGGCGCAGCTTATCCCACACAACCCCCCTACCCACACACACACACACACACACACACACACACACACACACACACACACACCCGTCTCACGAGGCAAGCGAGTACATTAAAGTACCTGAAAGGGTTCAACGTTAAAAATGGCTGTAGGGTGGCGACAATCGGGAGTAGGGAGACGGAACGAGTATGCTCCGGGCCCTGCAGCCATGTGACGGTGATGTGATCTAGTTTAAACAACAGCTGTTTGTGATTCCAGGGGAAATTAGGAGGAAGATTCCCCCCGAGATAAAGGCGCCACGCTATGCCAGTGATCTGAAAGAGGTGTCTTCTCGGCTCAGACGCAGATCACCTTGTAAAGAACCTGCACTCCCCGTCGCTCAAACGCTTTCTGATGTGACTTTCTGTTGCTTCACTTCACCTCCCTCTTGCTCTCGTGCACACTTTGTATTTTTATCCATCTCTCTCTCTCTCTCTCCCGCTCTCTTTTGTATTGGATAATTTTAAAGAAATATAAAAATTAAGCCTCCACCTTTTCCCTTCCTACCATCTCCTCTCCTTTCTTAAGTGTATGTTCTGCCACTGTCTTCTATAGACATTTTTAAGACTCACCTTTTTACTCTTGCTTTTAGTTGAGTTTTAAAATATCTGTCCTTATCTTTGTACCACTGCCTTTGCCTGATTTGACACTGCATTATCGTCCTATTGTTTTAACTGCATGCCTGTTATAATGCCGTTTTGTTTTGCTTTTGTTCTTATTATCTTTTCTGCTCTGTAAAGCACTTTGAGCTGCATTTATGTATTAAAGGTGCTATATAAGTTTATTATTATTATTATTATTAGTATTATTCAATTGGTTGAATATGTTGTTGTGTACAGCATGTACAGTATGCAATGAATGGAAAATTTGGCGATATGATTATTGGACCGTATGCATCCTAACCCAAACCTATACGTGAGCAACAAACACCATGCATGCATTTCCTGTATGTGAAAAGTTGGCGGATAAAAGGCTCATTGTTCTATTTTCCAATGCTTTCTTGCTCACGGGATGAATGCGTGTATGTGTATGAATGCATGTGTCTTAGACCTTGCTCCTTTTCGGCCTTCCTTGCCCTCCAGCTATCCCGTCCCATAAAAAACGGCTCAAATCATCTCTAAACGCAGCATTATCGTGCCTCCTGTAAATTCCTAGATAATTTGTTTTTCTTTTCTTTTCACGCTTTATTTCAGAGAGGTCAGCCTTTAGAGAAAGGAAACCATGGAAGTGAGGGGAGAGACATGTAACACAAACATTGGTCGGATTCGGATTTCCAACTTGCATCGTTCCAAATAGGCCCAACGGGCACCGCTCTAGTAATAATAATAAGATTTATAGCGCTTTTCTAGGTACTCAAAATCGCTTTACAAGTTTACAGCACCAAAATAACAACAACTTTATTAGGAATCACTAGTTAAAAAGGTTAACAACTATAAAATAAATGTTGCATTAACATAATCAGAATCAGAATGATTTAATTGTAAAAGTGGCAGGTACTCCCTTTTAAATAGTTTCGACACCGTAGTCTTAGTGGGTAAACCAAGACGTCCAGCCAACCTCATGAAACCCTAGAGAGGTCTCAGCCTCCTCTAACTCCCTCACCTCTGTTTTACCAAGTCCTATTGTCGCTGTTCCGTGTTAAGAGCTTGTAGCAGCCGACACATGCGTGTGTTTAATTACAGTTATATGGCCACCATAAATGGAGTCGCCATCATGGATAAGTAGCCCTTTATGAGAACTTAAAAAAAATTAAGCACTTTCTTTGAAGTGTGAAGCGCACCGTGGCTCTGAATTGTAAAATCCACACAGAGTAAAATGCATTCAAATGATATTGACTTTTTTTCTTCTTCCGTAAAACACCTGGGTTTGATGTCAAACTTTATTGTCCTAGTAGAAGTATTAATTGGTTATATATATAGGCCAACTTAGGAGTTTTACAAACTGAAATCCACATTGGCAGCATATGTATGCGTTCCTTGATGTATGGGAATGGGACAAGGTGCAACACATTGCCCAATGGAAACACAGATTGAAATACTTTGGGCTCAGTCACCCAAGTTTACGGGAAGATGCTGTAAAAGAAAAAACTGTGGGCTTGAGTCGGACCTTATTTTCACCATCAGAGCCCGGAACTACAGCAGCTGACATGTTACTACACCGCGTCATCCGACATTTTCATAACTCACACTGTAGGCTTTTGCGTTTGTTTTAATATATTACAATGAAAAGCTGTAGTTGTCGTGGCAATGTGTACAATGTTTCCCTGTATGCAGATGATGTAATGTTGCTGAGTCAACTTTAAGACCGTATAAACCATGTAAAGCATCCTTACTTGAAAACACATGAAACAAGAGCTTGTACTGGAGTGCCTCATGCAAAGATAATGTCCAGCGGGTGCCAAAAAACCCCCAAAACAAAACAAATAGATTTGTCCTCAAGATAAATCCAATGTCAAGAATTAACCCATTTAGGCCCTGAAAAAAAAGGTTTTCTAAATCATGAAAAATAGCAGACCTACAAGCTCGTAGCGCGCCACTCGGTGGCGTGCTATGAGCTTGTAGATCTGCTATTTTTCAATAGCTAAATTATAACATGTTTAAAACACTAAAAGGGGTTCCCGCTCAAAATGGATTAACATCTGTGCTAGCCTTTCACTGAGCTGTGATTCTTGCACTGTGCTTAGAGCTGAGGGCTTTGTTGTCAAGTTTTAACCACAAAAATAACTCCTTGCACCAGACTGCACATTGGCCACCAACTACTCCCACAAATATGCACTCATTCATCAAATCAATGCATTCCCCTCTCATTCACAGAGATCTCCTCCAGCAGAGACGAGCACACGCAGCGGCGAGCTACACATGTCTGTTGGAGGCTCCACAATGGTTCAGCAAGCAGACACACTTCCCTTAAGGCCCTTGGGACAAACACAGCATCAAGCGGAGCCCACTCGAAGGAGTGGATATACTGCTGATTTCATCTCCTTTTGGTTGGTTAAGTGTGTGCGTGTGTCCGTGTGTCCGTGTGTCCGTGTGTGTGTGTGTGTGTGTGTGTGTGTGTGTGTGTGTGTGTGTGCACGAGCGTGCGCACGCTCATGCACATGCATGTGTTCATGAATGCATGTTGCATATTAAAAGGTCATTCTGAGTGAGTGTGCATATAAGTGTGAACTTTTGGCCTCATCCCCACCCCGAATTAATTCATAATTTTATCATTCCATTATCAACGTCACTTGCCAGCTCGGCTCTGGATAAATGGCATTATTGTTTGGCTTTAATTTATATATACATCTTTTGACGGCTCATCGAATTATAATAATTATGAAGTAATTAGGCCTACTCTGGGAACACGCAAGTTGGGAACCATGCAAGTTGGGAATGCATGCCCCACCTGGTTATACACAGCACTACCCATTGTAACTGTTGACAGAATTCCATAATACCCAAAGTTGAGACAATGTCTGCAACTGTGGATTATCTTCTTAGCGAATTGAATAATCAAGAAGCACAGTTTTGGGGGGTATTTTGATAGTGTGGCTCTGCAAGAGGCTTGCCGTCTATGAGAGGGTCTGTGTGTGTGTGTGTGTGTGTGTGTGTGTGTGTGTGTGTGTGTGTGTGTGTGTGTGTGTGTGTGTGTGTGTGTGTGTGTGACTTTCCAGAGCTTGCAAACCACGGGAATGATCAGCCCCCAACGTTGTAATATGCTCGCTGCCAGTATAGGCCACATCTCTGGGCATACGTGGAACACAGACAAACACACGGACAGATACAGAGGTCTCCATGATGGGCATACAAGGGACTCGGAGACATAGCAGACAGACACACAGGCAGACAGACACAGAGGTCTCCATGATGGGCATACAAGGGACTCGGAGACATAGCAGACAGACACACAGGCAGACAGACACAGAGGTCTCCATGATGGGCATACAAGGGACTCGGAGACATAGCAGACAGACACACAGGCAGACAGATACAGAGGTCTCCATGATGGGCATACAAGGGACTCGGAGACATAGCAGACAGACACACAGGCAGACAGACACAGAGGTCTCCATGATGGGCATACAAGGGACTCGGAGACATAGCAGACAGACACACAGGCAGACAGACACTTACTCACTTATCCTCTTCGTCCCGGTTGGGGCCACTGGATCCTGTCTGGTGCTTTGGCCTGTGCTTCGTCCCAGGTAAGACCCATCTCCTTCAGCTCCACCATCACTGTCCTTCGCCAGGTGTTCTATCTTCAGACAGATACAGAGATCGGTAATAATTATATGTCATATATATATACGACTGACGACAGATGACTGATGTCACAGGTTGCTTACACATTCAAGTCTGTGGTCCAACGAATCGACATGCACAATTTAGTTTTTTTTTTTTATCGATTTATAAATCGATTAGTCTGATTAACTGTCTGTCATGTTATAATTTAGCTATTGAAAAATATCAGATCTACAAGCTCATAGCGCGCCACCGAGTGGCGCGCTACGAGCTTGTAGGTCTGCTATTTTTGAAAAATCGTGAAAATATGTATTTCAGAAAACTGGAGGATTTAGAAGATTTCATTTTTATTTTGAGGTCAGGGTTAAACGGCACGCCAGCCTCTTCACAGAGGCCTATAGGTGTTCAGACGGGAAGGAGGAGGACACCCATAGATCCTTCTATGGGTGTCAAGGAGGAGGACACCCATAGATCCTTTCACCTTCCTCCTTTGAATGGAAGGAGGAGGACACCCATAGATCCTTTCACCTTCCTCCTTTGAATGGCACCTTCCGAGGCAACATCCCCACGTCTCCTCCTCGCTCCCCGGGTCCCAGATAAGGCGCCCATCCGTCATCGACTGGGAGCCGCATTAAATTTTAACTCTGGTTACCGAGTGTGGCCATTCAAACTTTTATCTCAAACCTTCTTTATCTTCTTTTCATTAAGTTCTCAAGCACTAATAGCCCTCCGAGTCTCCGCCGGGGTAAGGATGATGGTCTGAATAATGAAAGCTCATTATTTCTCCACAGAATGCTTGTTAATTCAAATGATGATATTAAAACTATAGTAGCCCTCAGCAGTCGGGTGATTTCTAGCATACTTTATCATGTATCAATATATACTCTGTTTGTCAAAACTGCCCCGAGCCTGGGCTGACATTCTCCTACCCGAGGAGTGGAGTGCTTCAGCACACTCTGCAATACTCTAAGGTGACAACCGGCAGAGTTTGAGCCTCCAGGAAACAAGGGGACGGGAGGGAGAGGAGGGAAGGATGAAGGGAGTGACGCTGGAGGAGGAAGGATGAAAGCGTCACTGTCCTCGCGTGTCTATTCGACATCTCTCCATCATGCATGCATACACGAATATGCCCCCCCACCACCTACACAGTCACATACACAGTCACTCACACACACACACACACACACACACACGTCGCTCACTTCTGCGCGAATACACACACATGACACATCTGTCATCTTCATCTGTCCAGCCTGAGATGTGCACGTGTCAGTTGTGTCGGGCGTAATCCGGTGTACTGTATGTCCAAAACCGTTGCTTTTTTAACGAGTCGTAAAGCTGATCGTCAGCTTGCAGATCTGCTTTTTCCACTATAGTGTGTGAAACTCTTACAGTATAATGATGAAGTAAAGCATTCATTTACAAAGTTGAAAAATAGAGATACAAGGTTTTGCTGAGATACAGTGCCAATATATTTAGCTTAAATTCACAGGCACACGCAAATACACTCTCACACACACACACACACACACACACACACACACACACACACACACGTGGCCATTAACCTTTAAATATAGCGCTCCAGTATTTTATCATCAAGACATGACTTATGCCCGAGGATCTGGGCATAATGATTGTGAACGAATTTTGATATCACTCCCTTTTTCTTTTTTTTCTTCCTCCCATGCAGCATCTTCATAATTCTCCCTAACCTCCGTGCAGCATCGCGTGCTGAGTGAGCTGTGTGACATTATTGGACCATGAGGCTGCTTTTCATTTCGCTCGTCCCGTTTGTCAGACATAAATAAAATTTGGGACATCCCTAATATATATTTGGACAGAAATTACTGTTAAAAGCATAATGTAATGTACTGGTAACTTTTCCCTGTGTTTACATAAAACAACAATAAATAAATGTTTGAGCCATCATTAGGCGTCTATCCAGCAGCAGTTATCAGCCACTGGCGTGGTGTTGACCTGCAGAAACACACTGGCCTCTCCCTGAATTTTTTGTGTTTTCACTATTTGTTTTGGTTGCACAAAAACGTCCATGTGTACCACACACATATTCACACACCAAGGGCAGAGGCAGCCATGCCAAGTCCCCGACCTGCTCATCGGGAGCAGTTTGGTTCAGTGTCTTGCTCAAGGACACTTGACACCATGGGATCCTTCAAATACCCCTGACCAAACACTCTACCTCAACCACTCTATCATGTCACCCTCTGCCTTGTTCAGGGCAGAGTAGCTGGGCGGGGAGAGCGATATGTGGCGGGAGAAGTATAGGACTGAAGGATCCATGGTCTCCCAGTGGGGATTCCTCACCGTCAGGTGAGTCAGTACGATACAACAGCAGTGACAAAACACACATGTGTGTGGGGGCTGGGGAGGAATTCACTTACTTCACTTATTCCTGTAGGCTCCTAGGTGGACCATAGGGCCGCAATCACACCCCGCCATCGGACTCTGTTTTGAGCAGTTTTCTTAGCATTGGGCCCAGGATAATCCGGTCGGCTTTGCCTCACTCTCCACTGATCTGAGGAATTCATTGGCGACAATTAATTCAAACGACCAAAAAAGGGAATATTCAAAATTGAGGTCCTCTCAGCCGTTTTTCCCCCTGGTGTTTAAGTACTGTAGCTCCATGAGGTCATGTTAGCGATGTTTAGCTCTTTAGACTTCTCTAAACATGTCTCATAGAGTGACAAGTGTGAATCTGACCTTTACGCTAGCAGCGAATGCATTCATCTCTCTACACTTCCTACTCTCTATCCCCAACAATGTTTATTAGACTTAAATTAGCCTGTCACTTTATGCACAATGACTTGCCCTTTTTGTTTTGTCTTGCTTTGCCTGTTTCGTCTAAGCCACCTGGAAGCACTAGGTTAAATCACTGATTAAACACTCTATACTATAGAAACAAAAGAAGGAGAAAAGGGGGGGAAGAGTCACTGGAAATCACACTTAAGATCTCATTCCATCACCTGAAGCGTAGCATTTTAGCGTTTTGGCATCTCACAAAATAAATCCCTTAGGTACTTGGCTTGAATTGCATATCTAGGGGCAGAATGTGATGACAACTTGTTTTAAATTGTTTAGAGGGCATATATATTCTGGATTCCACGAGAGAGAGAGAGAGAGAGAGAGAGAGAGAGAGAGAGAGAGAGAGCATCTCTCAGAAAGGCCTTGGGTGTCGTAGATACACATAGTTTGATAGGTGGTAGGTGCGGTCATGTACGCACCTTATTGACAGCCAGAAGCGGACGTGGAGTGTGTGTGTGTGTGTGTGTGTGTGAGAGTATATTCCAATAGAGGAGAGGTTTAGAGAGAGTAGTGATGGCCCCACACACACACATGCAGTGAAACACAACACAACAACAGGCTGTGCAGGCCTGACCGGTCGGTCCACCCCGTGCAGGGAGGCTAACCCTATGCTCAGACTAGCGCTGTACGCCCTCGGGCCAAACCCAACACAACTATCTATAAGCTTCTGCTCTGGGCTCGGGTTTCAAAAGAGAGAGCCTCCAGCACAGTGTCACAGAGAAAAGGGGGCCCGCGGGCCTCGCCTGCATGGCACACACACACACACGTGAGCGCATGTGTGAGCACGCACGCATGTGTGTGCACGCATGCATGCATGCACATGCACACAGGCCTGTCTGCTTTTTAGATGCAAATACACCTATGCGTGAATAGTAATCGTGCACGCACGCATGCATGCACGCACACACACACGCACACGCACACACACACACACACACACACACACACAGTGCAGCCCATACATACCTGCTGCCAAAGGGGAGTGGCCTGCATAGCAGGAGTGACGGATTGCCGAATGCTATTGCTTGGCTAAAAGATTGCTGGGGAGTCTGGAGAGCTTTGTGGGACAGGCATAGGTGGAGGTCAGGGGTCGCGGACGGCTGAAAGGGTCAAAGTTGACAATTAAGAGGCCAGAGGTGACTGATTTCGGTTGGACCTGATGCTTAAAAACCTCAGTTAGTGCTGCCGAGAGTAGCCCAGACTAATACATATCACACAAATGTGAATTAAATATTTGAGCACCTTGAGTACGGGTTGCTTAAAATCATTTCTACGAGTTTTAGTCGCTAACACCACACACGAGCTGCTAATCATGAACATTATTTTATTGTCTCCACCAGGCCGAAGGCATGGGGAGAGTATGTTTTGCACTCCGTCCGTGTGTGTCCGTCCATGTGTGTGTCCGTCCATGTGTGTGTCTGTCCGTGTGTCCGACCGTCTTTTACCAAAATGTCCGGCAACGTTAACCCGGTCGATGCCAAATTTTGCACACACTTCCTGGATGCCAACGATGAATCTCATTTTTTAAAATTACTCCTCCAGATTCTGTCCTGCAAATCGTTACACACTATCTCTATAGTCATGTGTTCAAGATGGATCTGTACGATAATTCATATTCCATCCTAATTGGCTAAAATTGGCTTCAAAGTTTGCAGGATTGGCCGTTTTGAACAAAAAGCCTCAAATCATGAATGGAGCGTGCCATTTACGTGAAATCTTTCACAGACTTTCCTACTAGGCTGAGGAATATATCCCACCCTTTTCACATTGGCCTGTTATAGCGCCACCAACAGGTGGATTTTTGCTAAACACATTTTTGGAACAAAATGCCTCAAATCATCCAAATGCCATCCAAGGCGTAAGAAGAAATGGCACCCATTTCACATTGGCCTATTATTGCGCCAAGCCGCCAACAGGAGGCCACAACCTAACCTGCCCTGATGGAGTCCTGTGCCCCGAGGGGCACTTTTTCTAGTTTTCATTTTAAACGTTTGATTCCTGTTCAACCGACTCGGACTCGCTCCAGTCGAGTGGAGTGTGGATAACGTTAACGCGCAAATATGCAAACTTGTTTTGCAAACCTGACCTGCAGGGTTTTCCAGTGGAATTTCAAAATCCACCGTCGGCAATCGACCGTCGGCGTTATAGTTTACCCACCAACCAAAAACGATGCTCAGATATCACAATACCTACAATTTATTGGCCCCATTCCATTTCCCTTCTATTTTTGCTCTATTGTTTTAAATTAATCACTATTTTCTTTGCCTAGAAAGTCTTTTAAAAGAAACACAATGAGTAATGAGAGTGGCAGGCAGCCAACCACAGTGGACCTAAGGGGTGGGCATGGTACTCCTGTTTAGATTGGCACATATATAACATAACATAACAGCACTATTCACCGCATTACTGCCCTGGTGAACCCATCATTAGTGCATAGTGTACAGTGAGTGCATGTTCAAGTATACAGTTTGTGAATATATTGTGTGTAGCATACTATTATAAACCTAGGAAACGATGCTATAGTCTGCACAGCAAAAACGTGTTGATTGAATTAACTTTCAACCTGGCATCTCTATTGAGGCATGTCATCATAGTATAGACTAGGTGAAAGTAAATAGTGAAAATAGCTGATCTACAATTAAGCTTATTGTGAACTTCTAGATCGATTTCCGCCGCGCAACACAATTGCATACAACAAAAACAAGAGTTTTAAAATGGAGCTTAAGTCGTCGACTCTGAAAGTGTCAAAATAGAGATTTATTTGTTTACTATTAGACATTTATATTTACGCGGGTATGTGTGGCAGTGGCCCCTTTGTTTTGTTCTTACACACATACTGTACTTATGCAGCCAATCTTGAACAGACACCATGCTGTCTGGAAAACAAACCATTGTGTCTGCTGGTTAGGGAAGAGTGCCTTATCTCTCTCTTTATTTCTGAGCCACACACACACACACACACACACACACACACACACACACACACACACACACTTTGCATATACCGTAAAGTGTTTGTTTTAACTTGCTTGGAGTGCCTGGTAGGTGTGGTGAGGTCATTACCACAACAAGGCAGTTTGACTGGATAAGTCATCAGATGCAGAAAATGACTCTCATGAAGTGCTTTCCTACTCTAAACTTACTGACATTCATTGTACTGTGCTTTGTGGCCGGCCATGCCCACCTGCTGATCCCCGCGGATTACAAGAAATGCAATGTAATTATCTCCAAATATCGCTTACAGGTCGGATGCACGCAAGCACGCACACACGCAATCCAACACTGCATGTCAGTGGCATATTATTATTGTCACACTCGCACGCACACGCGCACACACATTGGCATTATGAGCTCTGAGGACCTTGTAATGCAAACATGGAGCAATGCTAGAGCTAATTAGCTAGCTAGCGTCGGTATGATTTCCTTGGTTTCAGCCTGAGCTGTCATGTCATCACACACTTTGAGGTATGGCAAAACTTGAAACACTGCCTTATGACCAGACCTAAAAGTATGCACCCTGCATTTTCAAATAGAAAATGAAAGTACATGACTCGTACTGCATGTGCACAATAATCATGCGTGTGTTGTTTGCGGTCTTCTTGAGCAGAAATTGGTTCCGGGTTGTTGATGAAACTATATTCGATACCATATTCGATATCTCTGGGACTAAGTACTGTAGATGAAGTCACATGCATGTAATGCTATACATGCATGAAAAACTAATAATTTATGGCAATGTACATCTAATGCCATGGTTGTGTTTAACAGTCAGATAAAAAACAGACTTGTTTAGTGTGCAGAACTTAAAAATGTCACCCGTGTGAAGTGAGTGTTGCAACTCCGTGTGGGGGTTTCCGGGGGGGAGGGGGGTCCCGGCGAGCCGCCCCGCGAGCTGCCCCGCGTCCGAAACGGTAGAGAAATGACAGAGTTACCGTGTGGGGGTCCTCGGGGAGTCCCCGGGGGGGTTCCCGGAACATCCAGACCCCCAGGAACGGGCCCCACGTTCGAAACGGTTGAGAAATGACAGAGTTACCGTGTGGGGGTCCCTGTACTGTACTGTACTGTACTGTACTGGCACACCCAAAATCATCATATATACAGTTAATATGTGCGTGTGTGTTTGTGTTAGGTTGCTTTCGTGCTCAGACCCAGGCACCCAGCCACACACATATCTCCGTAAGGGAGTGGTTGCACCACTCAAAACTCAGAATTCACACACAAACATAAGGGAGCACACCATACACACAGGACACTACAAAGACCGCAAGCTTAGCCCTAAAGCCTGTCATGTTTCAGATCGGGCCAAAGCAATAACAAATTATATCCTTCACATCCGGATTTCAGACGGAAAGTTATACCAGCCTTTTATTATCAAGCCAAAGCTGTTTTGTTTTTTTATACCATCCATACTATAGTGTATTACTGTACAATATTTATTTCCAGTAGTTATATTTGTTCAGTTTCACTTAATAGAAATCTAAAATGGCCCCAGAAGCCCCTTTCATCCACGCCAAAACTTCCTCTATTCCCATCCCCTCCCTCCCTCCCGATGTGAAATGCGGTACAAACCCTGTGTGTCGTCCTACACCTGTCTTGATAATGGATTTGGTGGTGGCCCTGCAGGCATGCACAATTGGCAGATAGTGAATACCGCCAAGAGATCAATGCTAGAGAAGTAGAGAAGGAGGGAGGTAGAGAAGACAGAAAGAGAAAGAAGAAGGGATGGGAGGAAGGGAGAAAAAAAACAAAATGCTGTGCCTGCCTTCGCCTGTTAAGAGAGCAGGGTAAGCATAAAGCTGTTGACAATCTGTGTGTCAAGACACAAGGCTGCTGTAATGTCTTCCATCAGCAAGTGGATTACGTGCGGAGGAATTGTCATTTACACCAGGCTCACTTTTATGTGCCGCCCGGCTTAAAAGTTAATAGCATTTAGCTTGACAATAGCCCAGCCACATCGCACCCAATCTCCGCTGTCCAAATCTACAAGTGAGGTTTTCCATTGAGGAGCGGGGTTGCCCCGCGCCACAGACAATGGCGCGCTCCCGCTGAGCTAATTAGCAGGCGCCTGCACTATCTCCACGCCACACATGTCCATTGTGGCTGTCGTTACATGAATCTCGGGCCCACTGTATCAGCGAGGGCCATTGTGCGCCCAGGTCTTCTTCAATAATCCTATGTAACGCCCGCTTGTTTTGTCTCCGGGTTCCTCTCTAGATCCTATAGCCATGAAGTGATATGACCAGACATGGCTTTAGACGAGGACTGAAAAGCAAAACAGATCGTGATGTTGGCTCGGTACTCGATTTTCTCACTTAATTCTCATCGGCTGCCTTTTGTATGGGAGGAATTATGGGCCTTAAGAGGCAAAGCCCTTTTTCTTTATCATGTTCACAACTTCAGGTTCTTGGCAAAGACACCCGCGACATAAAGAAAACAAGACAAATCTCACCTTCAAGGAAAATGCTGAATTAGGATCTAAAATAAGAACTACTTCATGTCTTAAGATAATGTCAGAGGGATTTATTTTCTCATAAATGTATGTAGGAGCCCTTTTTTATATTAAATGTGTGTGTGTGTGTGTGTGTGTGTGTGTGTGTGTGTGTGTGTGTGTGTGTGTGTGTGTGTGTGTGTGTGTGTGTGTGTGTGTGTGTGTGCGACTGTGCGTGTGCGTATACACACGCCATTCAAAAGACTGTGTATACTGTATATATATTAATGCTGTCAAAGTTAACGCGTTATTAATGCATTAACGCAACACCTTATTAACGGCACCATTTTTTTTATCGCATTAACGCAACAAAAAAAGACACAGCGATTGGCAGGCGGGATGTTGAGGAATACTGGTTCCTGCAATGCACTCCCTTCCCAGACCCCTTGTTAGGATGTTTTAAGTGGAGTAACAGCCTTCCATTTACATTTCATAAAGGTTTTGCTTCATCCATCCAGACCAAGCAAAAGCAAAACCCCCGCTGTTAATGTTGCATCGCATTGTAAACAGCTGTGCCTCGTTATAGCCATTAGCCACACACGTTTCTAACTTGCGGTCACAGTCGCGATACTTTTCAGTTGTGTGGTACTTGTTTATGGATTTAAATGTAACAGAAAGTTCTATCCAGGCTATCCACAGTCCCATCTCGATCTCCCAGTCCCATCTCCCAGTCACGGAGCTGGGACTGACAGTACACAGACAGAGACGAGTCGAGCAGCAGGCAGCAGCCAGACGCACCAGCTAGCTAGAAGCTTAGGGCTAGAAGCCAGAGGTGTTGCCAGTATAACTCTATGGAAACAAGCCACCTAGGTCTATACAAAATAAGACAAAAAGAAGCAACACTGGTCGTTTTTGGCCAGTGTTGCCAAATAAGCGATTAGTAAGTAATTTAATTTAATTTATAAGCGATTTTGGGATTATTTTTGTAGATTGAAAAAATATTGGGGGTCCTTTGCTCTTGGCATGAAAATGTTTGAGAACCACTGCTCTAAAACAATATTAGACAAAGTTTGAGCCACAAACACATTGCTCTCTCTCTTCTCCTTTTGTATAAATTAAATAGGCCTATTCATGATTCTGCTTATAGAGAAGTAGCCTATGTTAGTTTGTTTTATGGAAACAGTTGTTTGTGTTGAATGTGCTAATTGCACAGAATTATTCAAAAGAGAGAAAATGGGCAAGCCATAAAATAATAATTTTCATACGTCATGTGGAAAAAAGGTAAATAAAAAAAGTAACATTAATGTTGTCAAACCTGATCGGAGCATCTCTACAATACAGCGCTTTCTTTCAGTTCATCATTGAATTTAGAGCAAAAAAGGTTTTGCGATTAATTGCGATTAATCGCACGATTAACTACACAAATCATGCGATTAATCGCCTGACAGCACTAATATATATACAGTATATATATATATATATATATGTGTGTGTGTGTTTGTGTGTGCACACACATATATATATGTGTGCGTGTGCGCACAGTCGCACACGCACACATATATATATATATATATATATATATATTTGTGCTTGTGCGCACACGACTTCATGGCTTCATGCGCACACGCACACCGTGTACATTTGAAGAAGGTTGCTACAGTGACCTAGACAAGATGTAGGTCAGACGATTAAAAATAGCAACAATTCGGGAGGACGAGTGCGCGTTATTCCGTGCACGCCGTATTTGGTGTCAGACTATTGGAGGGGAAAATTAGTCTCCAAGATCAGTCGTCGGATCGTCGAGGAGCCTATATGGTTTTCTGCCACGTGGGGCTTGACCTCCGCATTCCAATAACAACCACCTTTAACTGCAGCTGACTGGGAGAGAGATCAGCCTCTGCCTAACTCCCATGCACTGAGGGAGACAGTCAAGTCTGCCCTACAGATATTTTCCCAAGTGTCGTCGCCCCGGGGAAGGCAGGTGTGTGGTTCTGAAGTTCTCTGTCTCTCTCTGTAGATTTTTCGCGAGCGGTTGGTTGAGAGGTGTGGGGGGCGGGATGGAGGGAGGGAGGGTTGGGAATGGGAGGAAAAAGAAAACATGCAGAGGTAAGAATGGAAGAACTTTCTTTTGATATATAGGGCCAATCCGACAGCGTTTGAGTTGTGAGTTATGTGTTTTGTCAGAGCGTTCGTGGAGGGGACAGCTGCATTTCAGCTGCTGTGGAAATATACGGGTGCCTGTTTGGGTCGATTCCGCCATAGATCACGACAGAAGGGCGCCCGTGACCCCGTATGGGCCGGTTGCCTCTTGCAATCCCCACACTTCATAACTTCAGTGCTCGTGCAACTTTTTCATGTCAATTATCTTTTTCATGTCAATGACCCCCCAAATTAATTTGTGTTTGGCCACGGCCACGGAAGAAGATATTTGGTAAGGGGCATTATCGGGCATTACCCTTATGAGATGGTTGGTGTTAAAATGTTTCAGAAACATTCAAAGTGTTTCCACGTTTTGAAACTAGTAGTATCTGCAAGCCCACTATGTGTCGCCTTGTGACGCATTGTGAGCAAAATGATCTCGTGACGTGGACACACACTGTTTACGCAAATCAACGTCATGGGGGCCCCCGATCCCCGAGTGGTTGACGCAGCCTGACAGCGAGTCCCGGGTTCGATTCCCGAGCCCGGCGGACCATTGCTGCGTGTCACTCCATGACTCTCTCCCCCGTTTCCTGTCAATCTCCACTGTGCATTAAAGGCAGAAAAGAATAGTCTTAAAACACACAGTATGCCTCAACAATACGTGTGTCTGTGTGTGTGTGTGTGTGTGTGTGTGTGTGTGTGTGTGTGTGTGTGTGTGTGTGTGTGTGCAAGTGCAGGGTTCTTCTACGCCACCGCATTAGCCAACCATGTCTTATTAGCCACAGTTCACTCTCCTGCCACACCCCAGTACCTAATAATACTGTAAAGGTATATGAGGGAAATAAGTGCAGTCTTGAATAAGTAAAACACCATTCCAGCGCTCCACTGTATTATTAATAGCGAGCAGGCTGATCTTTGATTAAGCTCCTCAAGTGTTCTTCCTGTGTGGGGATTTTGATTAAGACTGGGCCGCATCTCAGCGCGGGAGAGAAAATGGCCGCCAGTCTCTGCTTTGTCTGCGACTTCTTCGGGTCTTCATTTTCCCACATCTCACAGTTCTCAAAGGAGCTTCTCCCAGAGTCTCTCTCTCTCTCTCTATCTATCTATCTTTCTCGCAATCTCCTCATCTATCTGCACCTCTGACACGGTGACAATAAATAATGTAAAAAAGATGACCCATATGCGTCGCGAAAAGGGCCATAAATAATGTGTCACCTATCAGCCTCAATACGGTTTTGCTGCATTTTTCACACCGTGCTCCCATGAAGGGATACCTAACTGTAAACCCTTACTCTATAATTATTTCTCAATGTGCTATCACACATGTCGTGGCAGCATGCAGAGTAGTCGATCACACATAAGGCCGCGGCGTCAGCACTTTTCATTATTTTCCTCTCCCCTTCGTTCTGGTATGCATTTCAATTTTGAATTGACACTGGTACAGCAGGTTTTCATGCCTGTCAACTCCGCAAATGCAATTGACCAGTAATGAGCATGTTCAGTACCGTGGCAGGCGCATCGAAGCACACACACCTGTCAATGTGATGCTATCTACAGTACAACTGAAGGTGTGAAAAGAACATATTTAAACAAAAATGAATCATGAATTATCTGCAAACATTGTCTGTTGATCATCTTTGGGAGCAAACAGTTTAATGAAAGATCTGTACACACATCGACGACCCCTCGGGGGGGAAACTGTATAAGTTACCTGGTAACTCGTCTGTGTTTTGTCAATAGAGCAGACACCTCTTTCATGCATGATATGCATAGCCACGGATGGAGTCTTAACCGGCCACAAATGTGTCTTAACCAGCCACGCATGTGTCTTAACCGGCCACGCATGAGTTAACCGGCCATGAATGTGTCTTAACCAGCCACGAATGTATCTTAACCGGCCACGCATGTGTCTTAACCGGCCACGAATGTGTCTTAACCGGCCACGAATGTGTCTTAACCGGCCACGCATGTGTCTTAACCGGCCACGCATGTGTCTTAACCGGCCACGCATGTCAGAGCCACGGGTTAGTCTTACCCGGCTACGTTTATTTGACTGTTTATTTGACTAACGTATGACGGCCTAACGTATGACGGCATATAATGGCCGAACACTTGCCGAAAATAACAGATCTACAAGCTTGTGGATCGGCTATTTTCCCCTTGAAGAAATTTGGTGTTACAGGGGGAAAAAAGTAGGCGGCCAAGTACATACCCATGGGGGATCCATGGGTTTAAGTGGTTAGAGAAAAGACAAGGCCAGAGAAGTTGGTTCACTATAAGGTCGCTAGTTCTTCCCAAGGCTGGCGAGGAACTCCGCAAATGCAATTGACCAGTAATGAGCATGTTCAGTACCGTGGCAGGCGCATCGAAGCACACACACCTGTCAATGTGATGCTATCTACAGTACAACTGAAGGTGTGAAAAGAACATATTTAAACAAAAATGAATCATGAATTATCTGCAAACACTGTCTGTTGATCATCTTTGGGAGCAAACAGTTTAATGAAAGATCTGTACACACATCGACGACCCCTCGGGGGGGAAACTGTATAAGTTACCTGGTAACTCGTCTGTGTTTTGTCAATAGAGCAGACACCTCTTTCATGCATGATATGCATAGCCACGGATGGAGTCTTAACCGGCCACAAATGTGTCTTAACCAGCCACGCATGTGTCTTAACCGGCCACGCATGAGTTAACCGGCCATGAATGTGTCTTAACCAGCCACGAATGTATCTTAACCGGCCACGCATGTGTCTTAACCGGCCACGAATGTGTCTTAACCGGCCACGAATGTGTCTTAACCGGCCACGCATGTGTCTTAACCGGCCACGCATGTGTCTTAACCGGCCACGCATGTCAGAGCCACGGGTTAGTCTTACCCGGCTACGTTTATTTGACTGTTTATTTGACTAACGTATGACGGCCTAACGTATGACGGCATATAATGGCCGAACACTTGCCGAAAATAACAGATCTACAAGCTTGTGGATCGGCTATTTTCCCCTTGAAGAAATGTGGTGTTACAGGGGAAAAAAAGTAGGCGGCCAAGTACATACCCATGGGGGATCCATGGGTTTAAGTGGTTAGAGAAAAGACAAGGCCAGAGAAGTTGGTTCACTATAAGGTCGCTAGTTCTTCCCAAGGCTGGCGAGGAACTCCGCAAATGCAATTGACCAGTAATGAGCATGTTCAGTACCGTGGCAGGCGCATCGAAGCACACACACCTGTCAATGTGATGCTATCTACAGTACAACTGAAGGTGTGAAAAGAACATATTTAAACAAAAATGAATCATGAATTATCTGCAAACACTGTCTGTTGATCATCTTTGGGAGCAAACAGTTTAATGAAAGATCTGTACACACATCGACGACCCCTCGGGGGGGAAACTGTATAAGTTACCTGGTAACTCGTCTGTGTTTTGTCAATAGAGCAGACACCTCTTTCATGCATGATATGTTCCAATTCTGAGAAACATCCAAACGGGAAGAACGCACAAAAAAGGTTGACGGGTGCAGGACAAATAATATACATACAGGAAAGAACGGCTTAAAGAACGGTGTGCAGATTTCCTATACCTTCTTCATGTTCCAATTCTGGGCATGTCAAAATAGGCGGGTGCATATCTGTGGTCCGACATCCGACACTACTCTGGTCTGACGTCCTATGCTATACCCCAAACCCTACCTACCTCAGAGGTGACTAGATTAAGCCAGAGTAAATCTAAATATAAGATTGAGAAACATTTAGTACTTCTAGTAAGAAGTTAAATCTTAATTGCCCAGACTCTTCTTCAACAAAGATGGCGAAAGCAAAACATTCTTTGTTCTGTACTCATACAATAGTATGGTACAAGTAAGACGCGCAAACGCGGGAAGCGAACGCAGCTCGTGTGTGTGTGGTTGTTTGTGTGTGTGTATGTGTGTGTGACAGAGACATCAATCTCCACACCAAAGTGCTGGTGTACAGTTTGTGTCCCCACACTGCTGTATGGATGTGAGGCATGGACCATCTACAGCCACCAACTCAGAAGCCTGGAGGCCTTCCATGTCAGATGTCTCCAGAAGATTCTGAGCATCACCTGGAAGGACAGAGTGCCACACACAGAGGTGTTGGAACGTGCAGGCAGCTGCAGCATGGAGTCTATCCTGAACCAACATCAACTCAGGTGGTTGGGTCATGTCATCCGTATGCCCAGCCATAGACTACCACGCAAAGTCCTCTACGGCCAGTTACATCTTGGTCAACGCAGTGCCGGCGGGCAGAAGAAGCGGTTCAAAGACCAAATTAAGACCACACTGAACCTCACAACAAAACACTGAAGTCCTTAAACCAGAAACCTAACTGCACGCGGAAGCCACGGATGGAGTCTTAACCGGCCACAAATGTGTCTTAACCAGCCACGCATGTGTCTTAACCGGCCACGCATGAGTTAACCGGCCACGAATGTGTCTTAACCAGCCACGAATGTATCTTAACCGGCCACGCATGTGTCTTAACCGGCCACGAATGTGTCTTAACCGGCCACTAATGTGTCTTAACCGGCCACTAATGTGTCTTAACCGGCCACGCATGTGTCTTAACCGGCCACGCATGTCAGAGCCACGGGTTAGTCTTACCCGGCTACGTTTATTTGACTGTTTATTTGACTAACGTATGACGGCCTAACGTATGACGGCATATAATGGCCGAACACTTGCCGAAAATAACAGATCTACAAGCTTGTGGATCGGCTATTTTCCCCTTGAAGAAATTTGGTGTTACAGGGGGAAAAAAGTAGGCGGCCAAGTACATACCCATGGGGGATCCATGGGTTTAAGTGGTTAGAGAAAAGACAAGGCCAGAGAAGTTGGTTCACTATAAGGTCGCTAGTTCTTCCCAAGGCTGGCGAGGAAAATCTCAGAGGAGGGACATGAATGAGTAATGTTCTCCACCGTTAACTTGGCTACTGCCACCGTGCCTTTGAGCAAGGTGATTGACCTGCAGTGGCACTCAGGTTTGTGTACATGATAGATGGGAAAAAAACAGAGTCCCTGATTAAATAGAAAAAGGCAATAAAAATGTACACACACATTTTTGATTGTAACTTATTCGTCATCATTAGACAGAGGTTAGGAGAGTTTCACATTAGCGCTGCTCAGAAAGCAACCATAAAAGTGTCTCTCCCCTGCCACTATACGACGCCAAGAAGGCCTCTCCGAGCTCCACCGTGCAATGGGTGCATCTGGCGCTGATCTGAACAGCCTGCTTGTCACAGTGAGCCACCAGTTCAATGCCTCCACGTTGCACCGAATGACATGCAAACACACGGACGGACGCAAACACTGGTGGCAGAGACAACCGGGGGAAGCGACGTGCGTTGTGTTCCAAACTCGTCTCCCCCCCCCCCTCTATTCCTCGAGGTGCTTGGAACGTCATCTCTGTGTGTGTCTCCTATCCTTATACACCCCCCCCCCCCCCCTCCCTCCCCCAACCCACCTATTTTTTTTCTCCAGCGTGATCCGTTTATGAACACATCCTCGTGCAACCCCTTCCCTCCACTCGGGGCTACTTCTGTTCCATTATGCATGGTGGCGGGATTAAAAACCGTCGTATAGACGACGACGCAAGCTTTCCACCTCCTTTTCCGAGTCACACGCGCGGGCACCGGGGCAGCCAATCATGGCGTGCGAGCGTGGCACGCAACAGGGCACCCCTGCTTGGCCACCCACACATCCAGGGGAGCAGGGAGCGTGTGCGGGGAGCACACGGTATCAAACGGGGAACATCTGTGGCCATTGGGCTGTGGAGACCGGGGACAATGGTGGCCCCGAGGCAGAGCGCAGAGCCCTGGCCCGTGCCGCAAAGGCTAGACACAGGCTAGGAAGCCAGCCGCGCGCGTGCGCACACACACACACGGGTGTATAGGCACACATGCATGAACACATGTACCCACACAGCCCACTATGGCAAACCAAGCTGGTGAAAAAAAGAGTGCTTTGCCTCAGCCTTGAAAGCAACGGTATGTAAATATATATTTTTATGTCACCAGTCACAGGGCATTTTACAATATTGATGGATATCTGCAATATCGGATCATGAATGTGATCATATCATGTGGTGCATTTATGGTACTATAGTGCGGTGCCCGTTGGGCACTGGCCTACTTGGAACGATGCAAGTTGGAAATGCATGCCCTCCCCAGTTATTATGTATGTGTCCCTTTTATGCCCATACATGGATTTCTTTGTCAGGCATGCCCAGATATGGAGTCTATGCAGACGTCAGAACATCAAGAAGATGTCAGGCCAGCTCCATATATGGAGACCACTGTGACGTCAGTACAGGCTGATGTCAGAACATGCAGTTGTCAGAAGATGTCAGAACAGGCCAGCTCCATATATGGAGATCACTGTGATGTCAGTACAGGCTGATGTCAGAACATGCAGTTGTCAGAAGATGTCAGAACAGGCCAGCTCCATATATGGAGATCACTGTGATGTCAGTACAGGCTGATGTCAGAACATGCAGTTTTCAGAAGATGTCAGAACAGGCCAGCTCCATATATGGAGATCACTGTGATGTCAGTACAGGTCAGCTCTGTGTCCCTTCTATGCCCATATATGGAGATGTCTGTATCTGTCTCTCTTTTTTGGAGTTCTGTGTCAGGCATGCCCAAATATGACGTGTTTTGATAATTGCCTAATTTGGGCCCTATCCAGAACATCGAGAGTGGTGCCCGTTGGGCACTGGCCTACTTGGAACGATGCAAGTTGGAAATGCATGCCCCACCCAGTTATTATGTATGTGTCCCTTTTATGCCCATATATGGAGTTCGTTGTCAGGCATGCCCAAATATGGAGTCTATATGCAGATGTCAGAATGATGTCAGAACAGGCCATCTCCACATATGGAGATATATAGGGGTGATCAAGTCCAGAGCCCGGGCAGAGGCTTCTGTACTGGGTCTGGACAGCGGTGTGTCCGTCCGATATATAACCATATATGGTCATGCCTCGTGACATCACGTCATCAATTTTAAGCCCATATATGGGAATGCCCATATGGAGATCCCTGATGCCATCAACATTGGCCAGCAACTCTACATCCGACCTCAAACCTCAAACCCTTAGACCTCTATACAGTATATGGAGCTGACCTGTTCTGACATTCCATTATGTTGATCCTTCCCCATCCATCCTTCCTCTTCGATGTCTCTCTTTTGACTGATACCTGTCCATTTAAACTCTAGACGGGCCTGCCCAAAAGTTATTAGTGCAGCCACGAAAACGAGAGTTCTCAACAGGCCCGGAAATTAAGGCCCGGCCCTACCTGGGCCCTCATCAAATCCTGTACACTCAAGACACTGCCCCTGCTGCCATACTAGAGTAGTAGAGTTCTCATCAGGCCCGAAAATTAAGGCCCGGCCCTAACTGGGCCCTCATCCAAGACACTGCCCCCACCTGTTCTGACATTCCATTATGTTGATCTGCCCCTCCATGCCAAAGTGCGAGCGCTCGCCCATGAGCAGTGTGCTGTCACCCAGGAGGATGCATGCACGCGACCTCAGGCGTCTTACTTATAGAGATATAGGGGTAGGGTTTTTGCCCCAATGCAAACCTTTTCAAAAGTATAAAATGGGAAGTTAATTTATGATCAGTATTTGGAAAAAAATGGGAATTTAGTGGCTAAATAGTCTGGCTGGTGGTCAACATATTGGACATTATGGTAGATGGTGTGAAACATTACAGGGGGAAAAAAGCTAACAAAACTGAATAAGCTCACAATGTGTCGCAATGCGACACATTGTGAGCTTAAGGATCCGCTATTTAAAAAATATTTTGAAATGGGACGTTCTGCACAAAGACTATACTTTTACTTTTGGTGCTTTAAGTATAGGCTACATTTTGATGGCAATACTTTTGTACTTTAACTAAGCATTTCTATATTGCAGTATAGGCCTATTGATACGTTTACTATAAGTAAAACCTATACTATACTTTACTTTTTCCACCACTGATAATAATGTCTATATACAATTTGTGCCCAGATCCAGGGGCATTGGCCTCATGCAGCACACACAGCCATATAGAAAGAGAAAGACTACAGAGGAATAGAGAAGGTAAATTATTTTAAAGTGCCATCTATCCTGTTAAAATCCCATGTGAGCGAGAGAGGCCATGTGGAGAGGCCGGGTGCTCATGGCTGCGCTCCGGTACGTGCAGAGAGGTAAGTGCCTTACTATAACCTTCCCACTGAGACCCATCAGCGCTGCTTATTCCTGCAAGCGCATGATCACACACACATAAACATATATTTATGTGAAGTGTTGCACACACACACACACACACACACACACACACACACAATTGCAATGGAACACATTACTACATTGTCATTCACTCACACCACACACACACACACACACACATTTCAATAACATATTCCACAGCTGCGACTGCTCTCAGTGGCCTCCCATGCGGCTTTTGTGTGTTGACATGTGTGAAAAGTGTGGGCATGGAAACAGACACAGATGCACGTGCGCACGTGCACGTACGCATGCACGCACACACACACACACACACACCCTATGTACCGTGATGTCACCTCGCAGAAAAAGGCCACTCCACCATGTCATGTTGCGGTATCACATGCGTCTCCTATCAAGCGCCCACTGACATGAAATATGACAAGGGAACCGTGTGTGTGTGTGTGTGTGTGTGTGTACCCAGGTGCATGGGCCTCCCATCAGGGATCTGTAGGCGGGTGGTGCTCCATCTCACTCTTTCAGCTGGTTCACACACACACACACACACACACACACACACACTTTGGCAATAGCTGGCACCACGCTATAGCTGGATGTGTGCCACATGGGTGGCATCAGGAGGCCAAACACTGCTCCCCCTGTTCTGCAGAAACATTATGCTTAGATAGATACGTAGTAATAATGGGGAAAACATGTACAACTTTCCCATCCGTGATCCATGTAATTTTGTCATTAGGTTATGTGTTCAATCGTTTCGGTGATTGTGTGAGTTGAAATACGTGAAATACAAATTTTAGATTTCATCATTGTTAATATAAACAGCGACATGCATGGTAAATAATATGATAATCTGTAAATTATCAATGCAACATGTTTCCTATAGGCTCATGGGGAAAAATATATACATTTTAATATAAAGTTTGCACTGGGTTTTGGAAATGTCTGAAATCAATATCAGAATACAAACGATTGAAATGAACATGGACAATATACTGTATATGTTATGTAATCTTAGCTTGTGCACTTGCTGTAGCACTTAGCCCTAGCCTCGACTACCTTATATAGGCGTATGCAAAGGCCAAATTTATGTAATTTAGATGTTATGTAGACATAGCACTATAGTTTCATTGCACAGATATTCTACTGTTAGACAGTTGGGTTCTTGTATATGTATTTGATGTATACCATGTGTTGTTCTTGCTTACTGTAAATCGTTCTGGATTAAGAGCGTCTGCTAAATGCCTAAATTGTAAATTGTGTATTTGCAATATCACAGTAAACAAACTATTCAGACATTAAGCTGACACTATAGCTCATTTTGTCATTTTGAGTAAAATCTTGAAAACTAAATATTGCATTACAAAATAATGACATCATGATACGATGGCACTGAAAGATGATACCTGATTATGTTGCATTTGTTTGTTTTATTATTTTAGAGGTGTGATCGCCAAAAATAGCTGGAGAAAAAATATATATCTCTCACATGATAAAGTGGACATACCGGTATGTAACTTTGCGATGTGGTTTACTCCAAAAGCACAGAGGGATGCAAATGTATTTATTTATGTTATAAAAAACCACAGACAGTGACATGGAGTGATGTTAGCATAGTGGTGACGGTATATTTCAGGCTTTCATTTTGAAAAAGATTTGACTGATGATGACTTGTAAGTCATCTCTGGGCAGTTTCCTCATGTTTCTCACGCTCCAACCAATAAGTCCAACCAATCCCCTCTCAGAGCCATGGGGATGATTGGCCATTTAGTGCCACAGCCAAAGAAGGTGCTTCATTTCAACAGGAGACACACTAACCGCGTAAACCCTATACGTTGCTAAGCGGAGTCCCTCAGGGCTATATACTAGCGTCTGTTCTCTTTTTGCTCCACATTCAATATCTACACTGAAAATAGCTCATCACTCACAAATAGCTCAGGCTCACATGGCGTCGAGTTGCGTCGTTTTTTGCGAGGATTCTGCAGAATATAGGGATGCTGGTGGTTTAAGTGGTTTTTAACAGAACCGCCTGGGAGACATGTCACTCATGTTCTTATCCCGTTGGAGGTTTACAGTTCTCACACATCGCTCTTAATTATAATGTACACAGGCATGTGCACGCACACACGCGCAAACACACATGTACACACACACACACACACACACACACGCGCGCACACACACACGCACACACACGATAACTCTCTCTCTTTCTCAAAGACATACACAAAAACACATGCTTTCAACGTCTATTTCCAAATCGATATACCGTCCTCATTAAGAATGGTTTTGCTATATTTTGGGGGCGGGATGCGATTCCTACTGTACTCCCTCCCTGTACAAACTGGCCCCCGGATACATACGATGAACGGAGAATGAATGGAGACAACTGTGAGACGATAATGATCCCAAAAACGGCGTCTCTTTGGGAAGCGTTCATTATCAGTAAGTGAGGAAGGAAGGAGTCTATAATGTCAGTCATTGTAATCGTTTGCACAGGTCTTTACAGGATATCTGGTTCAGTATCAGTATTGGTTTTCAATTGACGAGTGTGGGAGAAGTCCATGTGACAACTGTAGGATCTGGTCTTTGAAGTGTATATGCATTGGGCCCGGTGGGGTGTGTTTATTTCACACATCTTTCTTTCTTTTTTTTTCTTGCTGAGATTGTTGTACTCTGTCCAAAAAGATCAGAAAACGTTGCACAACGATGGCATTTTAATCTCTTAAAGGGTTAGTTCAGATGTTTGGACGTAAAGCTGTAGGACATATACTTGCCATAGTGGTTGTAAACCTTTGACCTGAGATTAGATTCTAAAAATGTCTTCTATATTCTGACAGTTTTCTGAAAAAGCTATGTTTCTATGTCAGTGGTTCTTTGATTTTTCAAAAATAGCAGACCTACAAGCTCGTAGCGCGCCACTCGGTGGCGCGCTATGAGCTTGTAGATCTGCTATTTTTCAATGACTAAAGCATAACATAATGGTAACACCAAAAGAGGTTCCCGCAAAACATGGGTTAAATGAGGGGTCTTGGGGGCACTCTTAAAAAATAAATGAATCCACAAACCTATAGCGGCATTTGTATTGTTGACCTATTTCTACCATATAGAGCAACTTTCGTTCAACTTCGACCCCTCTGTCACATGGAACTATTTGTTGTGTCCAGTATCACTGAAGAAGCAGCACAGAACCATAGATCCGTGTGATAAAGGGTCAAAGTTGAACGAAAGTTGCACTACATGGTATAGGAATAGGTCAACAATACAAATGACGATGGTTTTGTAGATTTACTTATTTTTAATGCGTGGCCCAGAATAAAATAACAAGAATAAGCATAATTTACAACAAATATTGAAAACAGGGTTAAAGAAAAAAAATATTCAAAAAAAGAAAACGTCCTTGCCTTGAGGAAAAGTTAGAAGATTAACTGCTCTGTATAACACAATAGTGGACTTGCCATTGAACTTAACAGAGTGCACGACTGATTGACGTTTGACCCATGCCGTGTCTCTCTCACCTTCTCCATGCATTAATCCATTTTGGACGGGAACCCCTTTTGGTGTTAGCGTTGTTATGCTTTAGCTATTGAAAAATAGCAGATCTACAGCTTGTAGGTCTGACATAGAAACATAGCTTTTACAGAAAACTGTCAGGATGTAGAAGACATTTTTAGAATCTGATCTCGGGTCAAAATGGGTTAATCCCCCCAGAACATAACGCAGTCCTGATAGTTCACTTATGTTGTCAATCAACATGCACTGCCAATAAAAAAAATAACAATAACCACGCGTCATTTGGGTGCTCTTTCCTTGACATCTAATATTACACGCCTCACCTGGAGACTGACAAGGAGTGATGGATAGACCTGCCACACGCATGTGCGCGCGAGACACACTCTTATATATATATAACGCATATACACCCTCTCTCTCTCTCAAACACACACACACACACACACACGACTACTTCATGAGAGAGAGAAGGGGAGAGAACGCAAGGGAGCAGGAAAAAAGGAGGGAGAGAAAAAGATAGAGGGAGGAAAAGAGGGAGAGAGCGGTCTGAAAGCGAGAGGGGGTTTTGATATTTCTGTGGCCGTATACACTTGTAAGCGCAAGCCGTTTTCTCCCCTCCGAGGGACAGGGTCCGTTAAGTAGCTCCCCAATGCCTGCAGTTTAGAAAGGACCCAGGCAACGCTGGGCTAATTTAATCAAAGGTTACACACCCGACATAGCAACACAATATTATGGCGATTGTACAGGAAAAAGGAAGGTGGGGGTACGGTAGGGTGGGTGGGGGGTTGTCATTTCACCAGGCGAGGCTTATGCCTGCTACTTTATCTCAACAGAGTGAAGGCTAAGTCCCCCAACAGTCCTCCAACTGCTGCCGCGCCATCGCACATTTCCATTTCTAGCCAGCGGGCTGGCTAGAGAGGCAGATATGCAGGGGTGACTGGCTGGCAGGCTGCATGACTGACTGGCCATGGCTCTAAGAAACATGGGAGAGGGTAGTTCTGCATGGGGCCCATGCAGTGTAATAAAGTTACAATCTGCAATATGTTGGCTAATAGTATATAGTGTGTATATTGCTATAGTATTTGGTATCACAGAATATAATTCCTCAATAGATTTTTATATTGGTTCATGTAAACCATAACCACTTAAAGAGTTAGTTCACATTGTTAGACATAAAGCTGTAGGAAATACTTTAATATAGTGGTTGCAAAAGTATGAATTGATTGCCTGAACTGGTTTTGGTGAATATTAAGTATAGTTCCGGTCTGGGGGCTACTCATTAAAAATAAATTAATCCATACAGCTTTAAGTCCAAAAGTCTGAACCAACGCTTTAAACCCTATAGGCTACTTTGTTGACCGGGATCCCGCAAGGGTCTATCCATGGCCCCCTCCTTTTTGAGTGGTGCAACCACTCCCTTACGGAGCTATGTGTGTGGGTGGCTGGGTGCGTCTGAGCATGAAAACAGCATGGTTGTTTTTCACCACCTGTGCGCAACCTAACACACACACAAACACACACGCACATATTAACTGTATATATGGTGATTTCGGGTGTGCCAGTACAGTACCGGCCAGCACCAAGGGTGCGTTCCTGTGGGTCTGGAACTCCCCCCCCCCCCCCCCCTCCCCACACGGGGACCCCCACACAGATTTGCAACACTCACTTCACACAGGTGTGATGTTTTCTCTCTACACCAAATCTCTTTGGCAACAATTGCCGAACTACAAGCTCGAGCTGTAGAGCTACGTTTTTTTATTTATTCGTGACATAGCCAGAATAGAATAGGGATGCTAGTGCTACTGTATAGGGTTCAAACTAAGTGATTAAGCTAAATTAATTAGATGGTGACCAATGCCTCAAGCCAATAAATGTACTGTGCATCAGCCAAGGGCTAATGCATACTTAATTAAAAACTTCATAAACAAAATGATCATTAAAGCGTATAAATACAGGATACAACATGCCGAATTACAGCGTTGAATGCATGTGCGCACATACTGCCGTTATGTGCGCGCACGTGTAGAAATTTAAATGAAAATAATGCTGGCGTATTGTGAGGCCTGTTTATTTAGTTTTATTTGGTAGAGGGGGAAAGCCTTTGTATTGTTTAGTTTGTGGATTGCAGAGAGGGCCTTCAGAGGCTGTGTGTGAATACTGGCAGCATTCACACAGATTCTAATCTGTTTAGCTGGGCTCACTGGCCGTGGCGCTGTATAATAAACTGTCATAAGTGTCAGTGTTCTTCACCCCTAGGGAGGAGGGCTGCATGTGATATGCACGGGTGTGGGTGTGTGTTGTGTGTGTGTGTGTGTGTGTGTGTGTGTGTATGTGTATGTGTATGTGTATGTGTATGTGTGTGTGTGTGTGTGTGTGTGTGTGTGTACACAGGGTGTGTGGCTATAAATGCCTGTTTGTGTCAGTAGTGTGCGTGCGTGCGTGCGAGTATGTGCAATAGAAAGGGACATTATTGGTATGCAGAGGTTCTGTGGGCTAGCAGTGAATGACCATTAAGACAGAGGCCTTCAAAGTGGGGTAACGCAGGGTTACAAATAGGAAAGGACATCAGAACAAAAAAGAAAAAATATACATATACTTAATCTAATTTCAAATTCAATTCAGGTTACCACATTCAACCGGGGATTGATTTGTTACTTTCTTGACCACATTGTTAAAAAAACATGTTATTTAGACAATTTACAATTTAGGCCCCTTTTGGTCTTTTAAGCATTAGGTATATGCTTTAGCAGTTGAAAAATAGCAGATCTACAAGCTCATAGCGCGCCACAGAGTGGCACGCTAAGAGCTTGTAGGTCTGCTAAAAGCGAAGTTTTGGCTTTTGTAGTATCGTCCTCAGGTCGAAATGGGTTAATCTAGAGCGAAGTACAGTAAGCAAGAAAGAACAAGACAAGGGAATGCATAAAATACATAGAAATAGTCATCAAAGATCATAATCATAAGCACATCCGTCTATAACAGTATATATATAGACAGTGCTAGGTTCATTGTTTACCTGGTATCCTGTATGCACACTACATTTTCAAAAAAATTGCCGATCTACAAGTTAACAACAAAACGCATCGCAACACACTTTGAGCTTGTAGATTGCCATTTGTTCGCAGCTTTTTTTATGCCATTTCACAATAGGGCCACAAAGTTAGGATTAGGGCCGATTCATACTCAAATTTTACCGCTGTTTCCGCGCTGTAGTGCCGAAATGATTTCGGCTCGTCAGAAATTTTCAGTAGCATCGAAGAGCCGACTTTAGGACGGTACCCGCCCCCCCGAACCTCAAATGACGTCACATTGTAGGCTCTACAGCGCCGAACTGACTTTTATTCGGCTCTAAAATAGGAGTATGAATCGGCCCTTAGGGTCCTTGGGGGTCCATCGCAAGGAAACGTTTGGGAAGCTCTACCTTTAGGGGCACAGAACCATCACTGAGAATCATCATACCGCGCATGGTGTACATTTTTACTCATAGACCACATAGGAGACTGCAACAGCGTAATAATGATTACAATAATTATTGCCAAAGCAGTTCACTACAGTAAGTACCTAACGGATCAGAAATAATACTCAGCCATAAATACTATGGAGCATAATGAACCATCCAGCCTAATAAGTCTCATTCACAATCTTATGGACGGCTGGCCAGTGCTTGTTTGTTGTAGCGTTCCTGTTAAATTACACTGAGTACAGGGATCCATAGACAGAAATAATACAATTGGTGTATTATGAGATTAGGTCTAACACTGTACGGCTCCGTCCCCCGTCCCCCGCGCTTCCACGCAAGCCTAATACCTCTCAGTGAAAAGCAAATATGATTTGCAGCTAATCGTAATGATTTTTTGCGTACAGTGAATGTAATATTATAGTAAACAAATGAGGCATAATTGGGCCGAGTTAACGCTTGGTCTCAGGCTGTTTGGATGTGCTGACTGCTGGGTAGATGTAGAGAGAGAGAGAAATTAGACAAAGAGAGAGACGGTGAGATGCAAGACTGTGTGTGCGGGTGGGCTGGCGTGCGCGTGTGTGTGCTTGTGCGCATGCATGCATTAGGAATGTGCCGATGAGACATTTTGGCCGATATCGATATCCGATATAATTATTTCCTGTTATGGCCGATAACCGATAGTACCGATGTCGATATGATCACATTCTGTATTGAAAAATGATAATAATTTTGTCCATTCAGGGTGTCCAACAGGGTGTCTGCACTGCATGCTTAGGCAAGTCAGATTTCATTTTAAATGCCTTTATATTTAATATTGTGAGCTTGTAAATCTGTTCAAGCTGTTACTTTGGGCTTGTTTATCTGTAATCAGACCGATTAATTAATCGGTTCGATTGATTAATCGAACCGATGCCGATTAATCTATAAAAATAAAAATAAATCGGCCGATACCGATGTGTTTGCTGATTAATCTCACATCACTAGCATGCATGCATCCATACATACATACGAGTGTAACTGTATGTTATGTACATGCATTCACATTATGAGAATGCATGCTTTTAGCTGATCTTCAAGCTCATGAGTTTGTAATTCGGCTAATTCGGGCCGAAGGCGGTTTCGTCTCGACGTGTATATCTTTGGTTGTAACTATAGGCTTCACGTCTCCTACAGAAAGGTCAGCTGTTACACCTGGACACGTCATCTCTCCATATTCCCCTGATGTGGCCCCCAGGGGCCACACATTGCCCCCGGACCCCTGAACAGTGTTTGTACCAAAGTTCGGTGCGGGTATTGGAGCAATGGTGCGCCTGTGGCACCCAGGAGACCCCGGAAGTGCCCGAATGTGGCCCTTGGTGTGGCTATTCCGATGGCAGACCCCTGACCAGTGTTTGTGTTTGTTTGTTTGGTGTGGATCAGACCAACTTGCAAGTCCCCAAGTTACCTTTGTAATATCCACCGTCCGCCCGCCCATCACCCTTTGGCCAATTTAATTTAATATAGGATGATCCCCAAAATGATCAATGATTGGGAGTAGCCTATATTAATCCTGATTACAATATTAAGCAAAAGATATTCTGTATTATAATTATTTTGTATAATAGGGTAACCCTAGCGTATAAATGTTGAGTTGGCACGAACATGTGTGTGTGTGTGTGTGTGTGTGTGTGTGTGTGTGTGTGTGTGTGTGTGTGTGTGTGTGTGTGTGTGTGTGTGTGTGTGTGTGTGTGCGCGTGTGTGTGTGTAGAGAGAAAAGGCTAATTAGAGTGTCAGAATTTATATAAACTGCAATTTTCTTACAGCAAATGAATAGATGGACACTTTGGACAGGGCTGTGGCCTGGTGTGGTGCCGGCATGGTGGAGTAGAGGGGTATGGGGGTGAGGGGTCCTGGTGTCAGGGCTTGAGCCTATCAAAAAGAAATCAGCTCAGTGGCTCTCCGGGTGCAGAAAGGCGCATCTCGCCAGCTTTCACGGACCAAGATTGCTTTCACCTGCATTCCCTGGGGCAACGCGCAAAACACAGGCCTCAGCCGGCCTGCCAGACTCACACATGTGTACACGCACGCACACACACACACACGCACGCACGCACGCACGCACGCACGCACGCACGCACGCACGCACGCACGCACGCACGCACGCACGCACGCGCACACACACACACACACACACACACACACACACACACACACACACACACACACACACACACACGCACACATGCTCTATCTTTCATGCCTGGCTACAATATAGAATCATATTAACTCACTCAATGCATTCCCAAACACACAGTATTATGTGGGAGCATTGGACGATGTAGAAAATCACAATTATAATTATTTAGAGCTGTGTGCGACTGTGTGTGCGTGCGTGTGTGCGTGCGTGCGTGCGTGCGTGCGTGCGTGCGTGCGTGCGTGTGTGTCAATGCACAAATGGGCGTATTCTTGCGCTTCTATGAACACACGCATTTACGTACGTGTGTACGTATGTGCACACGCGCGTACAACGTCACATACGTTTGCGTGCGTGTGCACGTGCGTGCGTGCATGCATGTCTGATAGCTCGACAGAACGCTGCATTCGGTTGATCTTCCAGGAGGTAGAAAAATGATGTCAAAAAGGCAAATCTGTATTTACCGGCAGACAGGTATCCTTGACTTGACAGCTATACAGTCATTATCTGCCTGTCATGTGTCGCCCGGGGCCACCCTGCCTTCTCCTGGAGCCCAAGGTTCCCATGCATCAGACGCAGCCCTATTAGCTTACCTGCTTCCAATTGAAAAGGCCATCGCCAACCCAAAAAGACGCCAGGAGGACAAAACAAGGTGTCATATTTATGAATGTGTCATCAACGCGGGGCCCTAGCTGCTCCGTGAAAACAGCGGCGCTTCACGCGCGTGCACGCGCTCCTTGAGCAATGAGCCTGACAACACCACGACGGGGGCCCTTTCAAGAGAAATGATACTTCCAAGAAAAGAGGGGGGAGAAGAAAAAAAAAAAAGACACTGGTGGGATGAAACCAGAAGCTCCCGTGAAGAAGATGAGGAGGAGGTGGAGGAGGAGGAAGACGACGCAGCGGAGCGATGACACAGAGGGGGTGAAAGTGCTCGTAAATCGCCCCAGTATTATCCAGGCCCTAATTACAAGAAACTCAACCTGTAACGTAAAAAAACGTGAATAGAAGGAACGACTATGGGAAGCCTGACAATGGATGGATGACTTTTAGGGGGTGATTACCTCAGAATGGGATTGTCAGGTTTGTCTCATGCACACACACACGCGCATGCATGTGTGCGTGACTGCGTGTGTGGCATGCGTGTGTGATGCGGGGGTGGGGGGACATTCTCAACTCGTGAGCATATACCAGGTACGGTACCAGCTTCTCCTACGGTGTCTATACTCCGGCATTGTGAGTAAATGGACGGGTAATCGCGGCCAATTAACTTATCCGATTGCAGCTAAAAGCCCCGATGATCTGCCAAGGAGTCATAATTAGACAGTTGTTATGGTGTGCCATTTTAGCTAGTGATAGGGTCCCATTACCTGCTAATTCTAGAATTGGACCTCTGCTAATATTGACACGAGTGGAAGAGGGGTCAGTGTTTGGGGGGGGGGGGGTCCGGGTGGTGCAGGGCGCTGGGGCTGCAGGAGGTAAGTGAGACACCGCAGGCTGTTCCAGTGTACAGTGTGGCTGTGCTACTTTGAAAAGGGGCCAGAAAGAAACAGAGCCCAGTCATTTTCCCTGCTTTCTTTATAATGTCGGTCTTTGTGTGTGCGTGTGTGTGTGTGTGTGTGTGTGTGTGTGTGTGTGTGTGTGTGTGTGCGCGCGCATTTCACATTCATAGCAGCCCTGTGGCATCAGGGAGTGACACTTAGAGACATAACTAATGGCCAAGAGTCCTCCCAGCAGCACCACCACCACCACCACCCCCCTCCCCCTCCCCCTCATCCCAACACATTTTTGGTTTTGTCCTACATATTGACCCCTAACCTGGACCTCAGTCTAGATGAGAGTCCAGTGGAGTGGTGGGGGGGGGGGGGGGGTGGGCACCAGGGAGGGGCCAGGTGGCGAAGAAAGACAGAAGCGAATTTGTCAGTGTCAAATTGACGTGCCAGGGCCGGATCTAGTGGGCCCTCTCTTAACACGCAAGGAGGTACTGTACTGTAGGAACCCACACACACACATACATACACAGTATGTGTCCCTCGTACAAACCTAGTTACCCGGAGTGACCAGGCTTTCGCCGCTCAGGCACCCAGACTGTGGAACGCACTGCCAGTGCACATTAGGGTAGCACCATCCGTCCCCCTATTTAAGTCTCGTCTGAAAACCCACCTTTATAAAAGTGTTTTTTAACTACTTAATTAGACAATTGTACATGCTTGCTATTATTTTGTGTGCCATTATCATTTTGTTACTGTGTGTTTCTTGTTGTTTTTAATCTTGTTCTGTGCAGCACTTTGGAACTATGTTTTGAAAAGCGCTATACAAATAAAGTTCATATCATATCATATATCATATCATACTGCCTTTGCAACAATAGACTTGTGTATGCGTGACATGTAGGACTGACAGCATGTATGGGACACTGCTAGAGCTAATCGGAATAGTGATCAATAGAGATTTGTGACAGAAGGGTGCCAGCAAGAGTGAGAGGGATAGATACAGTATATAAGACGTATATAGTGAGACGAAAGAGGAAACGGTGGCACTGACGAAAAGACAGGCGGTAGAGATGGAGGTTGCAGTACTGAGGATGCTACAATTAGGAGTGTGGTTTGGACATATAGGGCTCCATTTTCGTCACCGCTAAACCCCTTATCCCTAAATGTATTAGCCTTTTTTTTACTATTTTGAAAAACATTTATGAATAGTTCAACTAGCCAATATACATTGACACATTGTGAGCTTGTAGACTGGCCATTTTAACTATTCAAAAATGTTTTCAAAATAGCAAAAAAAAAGGCAAAGAAGTTTATGGCTACAATGTGAGAAGTATGCTGAAGATGGAGCGGCCAGCGGGCCAGGCAAGACTAGTGTAGAGAGAGGAAAGACAAACAGGCGGTTTGTGGATGCAGTGAGAGAGGCATGGGTTCAAGCTAAATAAAATCTCACAACTGACAATGTTTGTAAGACCAAGTCCTAACGTGCAATTTGTGAAACAGTGTAAAATGACCCCCCCCCCCCCACCCCCAACACACACACACTAGCGCCGCTGAATGATTTCTAAACGATTAATAATTATATATGTAAAATCATATACTGCCAACCAGGTGAAAGAAATCACAGATTGAGGCTTTAACCTTTGCTTTTTATAATAATATCCGAGACCATTCGGGTTTGCTTCTGAACATATTGCTAGTATATCCTATATTCCTACACCAATCCTATACGGTTTCATAACCTCCCTCTTACAGCAACCATTTTGCTTCCTTCTTGTCGTCCATTTATTTTTGGTACAGTTCTTCACTGTGGTGGTATGGATTTTTCTTTTTTTGACATTCAGTTAATCTTAAAATGTGCCAGTAGACGCACAATGTCAAATTTTTAACTGTCACGAAAGAATAATGATTAAAAAACGCAGTGCTACTTCCTGCAGCTATGTACATTTGGCTGAAGTTTCCATAACTAAAGATATAGCTGAGAAAAAAGAGCATTAATCTTTTCTCTCTCTCTCTCTCTCTTTTTACATCGGTGTTCTGCAGGGATTGTGGTTTTTTTGTAGATTTTCTTTTTTCTGAAGTCTCCATCTGCTATCCTGAGAGCCAAAAGCATTAGAGTTGGATCAATACAATCTAGCAGTACAGAATTTATAGCATCAGCAGCGCCATTGATCTTTATTAGTGAAGTGAAAAGTTTCTTTGGCAAAACGAGGGCAGCTGCGTTCTGACAATTCCTCCATTTCCTTGAGAAAAAGCTCCCATGACGCTTTGCGCATGTAAGGACCATGTAGGAGATTTCTTTGGTAGACATGTTCGTTTTTTGTTTTATTTGTAAGGGAACATTTCTGCGCACATTTTGATTTAGCAAAACTTCAAAAATTGAATTTGAAAAATTAGACGCAAAACCCAGTTTATTAGCCCATTACCAAGTTCTCATCTTTATGAGAGAAAGATAATCTGCTTTGCAAAACATATATCTCGGTGGTTCCTTCACACGCATCACCTGTCACAATGCTTTGCATTAACATGTTGTGAGCTTGTAGATTTGCTATTTTCAGTATGCGACGATGCATGGATCAGGCTCAAAACTGATGTTTAGCAAGTGATTAAGCTGGCCCCATTTGTTTGAAAAGCAGCAATATTTTGAATTTAACACTGCTGCGAAGTGGCTCAGAGGAGAAATAACGACAAACCCATCCTTATTTCAACGGTGAAAAGGAAAATGCCTGGCACAGAGAGTTAAGATTCAAAGCAGAGGTTTGAAGTTAATTAATGTTCCAAACCATCTTGGTATACATTTCTGTGTTTCTGCTGGGAATCTGAGACATTGCGCCCAACAGGTGAATGAACACGAGGACCACAATGGAAACGTTTTCGTGTTATCTTTTAGCCTAAATGTCTTACTGTACCTTTGTGCTGTTAACATGTTTGTCAAATAAAGTATCCAGTCAATCAATCTAATGGGGACAAATTCATCTGAGTCCGTCTACAGTCATTAGTGAATGGAATGGCTGCCAATGACTGAATACCTGCACCAGTGTGCATGCACACACACACATGCTCAAAAATAGCATGTGTGTTAACATTTTCAAATAGTCATGCCAGTCAAATAGTCATGCCACATTCAATTGACCCTTCGCTAAGCTCCGCCCCCACCACTCAGCAACTGGCAAGCATGTTTGGAGCCGAAACTTCCAAATATGTTCTAAATCTCATCAACAAGGCCTGCACTTATGCACTGGAAAATGTGAATGACAATACTATTTCAGCAAACAAAACACAGCCAAATGTTTCAATCAATCAACTACTTGAACATCATTATGACAGTCATGTTCGTGTACCACACAGTAAGTAAGACTATAGTAGCAGCTAATACATCGACAAATAAACACTTCTGTTGTGTTATACTAATATTTTTGTTACAGTGGTTTAATTTACAAGAAGTCTATATTATTAGAGAATGGAACTGTGGACAAAATCCTATCCAACGATAACAAAATTATTTAGTTTTGGGTCAGCAAGTCTAAATCTCAAATGCTGAAAAAAACAATGGGCCTTGAAAACCACTGATCTAAAGAACAGTAGAATAATCTCACACAACCCCCCCCCCCCCCCCTCCCCCCCCCTCTCTCTCTCTCTCTCCTCCCACCCCCACCGTGGGAGAGTGGCAGGTGTCTCAGGCCCATGCTGTGGCCTCTTTGGAAAGACAGAGCAGCTGGTTAGGACCCCTGGCATTGTGTGTGCGTGTGCGTGTGCGTGTGCGTGTGCGCGTGTGTGTGTGTGTGTGTGTGTGTGTGCGCGTGTGTGCATGCGTGCGCGTGTGAGTGAGAGAGAAAGATGCAGAGAGAAATACACAGAGAGAGAGAGAGAGAGAGAGAGAGAGAGAGAGTGGGAGAAAGAGAGAGAGAGAGAGGGAGGGAGATGGTCACACAGTTCAGAGTGGAGATGGGGAGGGGATTTTCACCAGCAGATTTCCGTGTTGAAAAACATTGTTTTAACATTTATTTTTTCTTCAAAAATAGCATAAATAGTAGATCTACAACACGTCACTCACACAACTAAGTTGTTAATCGCAATTAATGAATCGTCAACGTAAATTTGTAATGGTGACAGCCCTGGCCACCACGAGCCACCAGCACAGCTTCTCCTTTATGGACAACACCACTAGCCACCTCACCCGTCTCTGTGGCTGGAGCTCATGCCATCTGTGCCCAAATAATGAACCCTCTTATCTTTGCCTCTTGCCATCTTGGATCCAAAATTGAGGTCAACTGGGCCTGCTCAGTGGCCCGATCAGTGTTAGTTTTGTCTCTTGAGCACGCCGCCAGTAATCCAAGGAAGAACCTCCACCGTGTTTTTTATGTTATTTTTACAAATCGATCTCATGTTGGCTCCATAGCAGTTTCGACCTATAGCTCTTGGAACTGTTGTTTTTGGCTTTTCTGCCTTTATTGATAGTATCAAGTGAAGACAGACAGGAAAGAGGGAGAGAGAGAGAAGGGGAGAGTCATGCAGCAAAGGTCGTCATTAACGGGACTCAAACACACAGCACGCTGTCAGGCCTATATGTGGCATGCGCCTGGACCAATCGGCCAGCGGGCGCCCCTTCTAAACCCTTCTAAACACATTTTGTGTATTTTGAAAAAAGAACAAAGTACGGAGCCACATGTCATATTCACTAAATATTGAGAGGGTGGTTAAATGTATGAAAAGACACAATAATACGAATCCTTATTAGAAAAGATAATGTATAAACAAACGTATATTTACACAACACTGATAATAGTACTGTCAAACAAGTCCAGGAAGCCATCTATGAAATCTATGAAAGACCCCTTGCTGCTGCTATACATTCCTGGTCCAACTACCCTATAGAATGGATTTTCTAATATACTGGTTTTATGCCCAAATCAATATTCATAACAGCATTAATCATTGTGTTGTTGGAAACCTGTGCGTGCAATGGCTTTATGTAAAGAGCCTGGACGTAGCCTGATTAATTCCTATGATTCAGTTACAGGGGACAGTAACATACGCTGATATATACATGAGCAACGCCAGAATGTTGGCCAAGTTGAGGCTTTCCTGCCTCCTGGTCCTATAGCTTCTTTCTCATGAGTAACTCCTCGCCCCACTGATGATGAAGCGCGGCTTCCTTCGGGCCCCGTCCTTTATACGACAAACAAAATGTCATCCATTAAGTCTTGGCTGCCCTGTCTGTCTGTCTGTGTGTGTGTGTGTGTCTGTCTGTCTGTGTCCGTCCGTCCGTCCGTCAGTGTGGTATAGGGAGCGCTCGGCTGTGTTCATTGTAGGAGGGGACGATGATTTATACTATTCTGTGTCTGTCGGGTTGCAACTCGAACGGCGGCGTGTCGGCTCAAGCTAACTCAATGCAACATTCGCCCCCACAACTCGCTCGCTTTCCCTCGCTCGGCGGTGTCTCTCATGGCTCAAGGTTGCTTGAGACGGCGCACCTCCATCGTGGTCTAAAGCTATAGGGCGCAAGTCCAGCCCACCCGGGGGGGGAGGAAAAGCTAACTCGCGTCACATACACATATCGCCTCTTCCCATACTGTACATGTACTGTATATGTGAGAGTACACAAAGAGGCACGAGCTAAATGGCCGTCATGTGAATATGGTCTATATTATCTTAGTTTCTGCTGTCCATATACTGTACATCTATAATATTACACATGTACATGTTTTCTTGTCGGTCTGTAGATTTACAGTATCTGTTTATCCGCCTGCAACTTTCATGTGTCCATGTTATCTAGATAGGGGCCTTATTAAAAGAATACCGGTACTGTAGATAGCATTTGTGTTTCTCTGCGCTGCGTTCCCAGATGACTATGACAGACTGTGGTTGTATCTGACACCCCACGGAGTGGAGCGAGACGCAAGCCTGTCACTCTGACAGCTCTGGGATCCCCATACAAGCCTGTTCGTGTAGCAGATGCAGATTTTCCCACAGCCCGCGTCAATAAAGACACACACAAACACACACACACATCCAGAGACAACCCTTCACTCAATCAGACTCACGCTGCACAAACAGGCTCTCACACACACACACACACACTTTCTCCCTATGCCTCTCGCTTCGCTCTAGAGAAGAGAACACATCACGCTGTCATTTCACTAAGCGTTGTCCCACCAGCACCCATGGCAGCCATGCTCCTGAACCAGCCAGCCAGCCCACTGATCAACCGCCTGCTGCTGATGCTGCTGTACTGTCATCACCGAGGAGGAACCCAGCCACAGGACCACTCAACAACAACAACACCACCACCATCATCTCTATTTAGATTGACATTTAGGCTCTTTTCTCAACCGTTACACACTATACATTTCATTGACCATTGACTGGTGTCCCTCAGGGATCTATTCTCAGCCACCTCGTTCCCCCCCCCCCCTCCTCTAAACGAAGGCTCTTCGTCGAAAATAGCCGCTCTACAAGTTCACAACAACGCGTTGCGAGCATCGTCGATCAGCAATGTTTTGGCAAATGTCTGCCTATTTTTGCCTATTATTACGACAGGCACAGAATAGGGATGTTAGGGTTGTGGTTAACCCATTCTGGGCGGGAACCCCTTTTGGTGTTAGCATTATGTTATGCTTTAGCTATTGAAAAATAGCAGATCTACAATCTCATAGCGCTCATAGCGCGCTACGAGCTTGTAGGTCTGCTATTTTTGAAAAATCGAAGAACGACTGACATAGAAACATAGCTTTTTCAGAAAACTAGTGTCAGGATGTAGACGACATTTTTAGAATCTGATCTCAGGTCATAAAAGATCCATTGAATCCCATCCGCCCATGTCCACCAGACTTGCAAAAAGAAAGAAGTATATTTCTTGCCTTAGTTTAGAGACAGTACAAGGTTTAGACTAGTCATTGGTTAGACCAGCCATTAGTCCTACAACTACAACCTATCTCAAACCCTCACCCTAACCTCCCACGGGGCATGCAGCACACCTAAACCTAACCTTAACCCATGTGACTGTCTAACCAATGACTAGTCTAAACTAAGTATGCACCCCGTTTAAGTATACTTCCTTAATACTAAGACGGATTTAGACAGGCGAGACAAATGTAGTTGGGAGTTTGTTAGCATCAGAGGAGCATCCGCTTAATTTTGAAGCGAGTCTCAGTAGGTCCGATTCACTGGCAAACGCAACGGAACACATTCCATGCTGGGTAGAGTAAGAGTTGGCTGATGCCGAGACAGACAGAGAGGGAGGGAGGGAGAGAGAGATAGTTTTGTAATGACCCCATAGAGGAGTGTGTGTGTGTGTGTGTGTGTGTGTGTGTGTGTGTGTGTGTGTGTGCGTGCGTGGCTGTGTGTGTGTGTGTGTGTGTGTGTGTGTGTGTGCATGTTTTCGTGCGTACGTGTTTGTGTTAGCATTGCGCGAGCCCTGGCACCTGTTAACAGTGCCAAATAATGTGCTCCGTTGAAATTTTAATCACCTGCAAGTGCAAAACAAGAGCAATGCAATCAGGACCTAATTAGCACAGCAATTAACACCTCTCTCTCTCACGCGTGGTGCTCTCTCTCTCTCTGTACGCCAGAGCTCACACGTTTCAGTGTTGTGTGATTTGCGGGTTCACTTTTCATTAGCATTTAGCCTTTGATTGAATATGGTTTATTTATCAGCAAACATTTGTTTGTTGTTGTTGTGCTGCGTGGAGCCGCCGCCAGCCTTTCAGCCCCCCCCCCCCTCTGCTGCCTGTTGGCTCGGAACATGATCAACTATAATATACGCCTTGACTTCCTATTGCTGGGGCCCACTGGTGAGTCGTCAGGATATTGCAAGTGGGGCCCCCAAATAATTGGCAAAACGCTACATTTTTAATAATAACATTAACCCATTTAGGCCTGACCTCATAATGTTTAAAACACCAAAAGGGGTTCCCACTTCCCGCCCAAAAAGGGTTAAAAATATATATATGTAAAAAAGAAAAAACTTTGAAACCTTGAAAAAACAAACAGATTCAAGCCAGCTCAATTGATTGACTGATGATCCATTCAAATAAACACAAAATGCACATGCAGGCCCTGATCCAGAAAAGGATTGTTTTCTATATTCTATGTTGAGAACCACTGTTTTCTATATTCTAACAGCTGTTGAGCAATTTGTACGTATTCATGTATAAATCGGGGAAAAAACAAAGCATAAATGTAATCAAATGTATCATCTTTTTTTCCCTCATGTGCAATATATAATTAAATAAATATAATAATGGGGCTTGACATTGTGTTCAATATCCCACAGTGTAATGATTTGGAGCAATACAATATGTTGATGATGAAATCGGTCACGTGGAATCTGGCTAATCGAACATTTGTTATTATTGTACATCTGGGTGCCTGGCTTCTGCACGCTGTATATGCTTATGCTGTAACTGTAAATTATGAATAATTATGTTTTGATTGCCATTCGCGACAATTGACCAGTGACCCAAGACACTCATTGATTACTGTATTTTGACAGCATGTTAGTGTTGTCATAAAAAATGCATAGTTAGCAATACACCGACCAAGGTGGACACGGCTAGCCTATAAACAGAGAGAGAGCCACGCACGCACACGTCACACATGCACACGTCATGCACACACACACACACACGCACGCACACAGTGTAATTTAACTTAATTTCTGGTTAACACAAATAAATATGCAACTTGCAAACACATACAAAAAGGCTGACGTGTACAGTATTACACCCCCCTCCCTCCCGCATGTTCTTTGTATTACAGTATACTATACCTTTGAGGACATCGCCATACAACTATGTATCATTTATTAGCTAAAACACTAACCCTAAACCTAACTAAATCTAAATACATCATCCTAATCCCAAGATTAATCAATTCACAAACAAACCTCCCATTTTTATTTGTACGATAAAAATAAAAAAAATCTTGTTAGGACCTGCAGGAAAATGGTCCTCACAGCCACGTCTATGTCTGAAATTCTACTATACTTATGGGGACAATTGGGCCTCATAAGTGCAGTAATACAATTACACCCACACACACGTACACATTACACAATATGTGAATGTGTTGCACAACAGTTTGTGTTTAAGTGATGGGCAAGTGGGGCAGGTCGCTGATGACTATTGATCAGCCAGCCAGACCACTCTGTCACTTAGGGAACTGCCATGGATTGGTACGTCACTGTCTGCGTGACTGTAGGTGTCCCGTGGGCTGTGTGTGTGTGTGTGTGTGTGTGTGTGTGTGTGTGTGTGTGTGTGGGTGTGTGTGTGCATGTGTGTTGACAAGCGGCTGAATGTGTTTGTATGGGGTTTTCTTTTCAAACCTGTCCACACTGTCCACAGTCTACCTATACCAACCATTGTCCTTACGCGTGCGTGCGTGCGTGCGTGCGTGCGTGCGTGCGTGCGTGCGTGCGTGCGTGCGTGCGTGCGTGCGTGCGTGCGTGCGTGCGTGCCCATGTATATGCACGTGTGCAGTTGGGCCTCAATGGCTAATTCATTATAACTGTTCAGGAAACCAATAAGTCTCACATCAACACGAAAAAATATTAGCTTTGATCTGGAGTCCGGCAGATAATTATATCTGTGTGTCGCAGATACACAGATTCTCTTCCTATGATGTGGAGACCAGTGGCGGAAAATATACTCAAATGTTTTACTTAAGTAAAAGTATCAATACTGCAATATAGAAATACTCTGTTACAAGTAAATGTCCGGAATTAAAAATGTACTTGAGTAAAAGTACAAAGGTATGGACATCAAAATGTAAATGTAAAGTACAACTTTTACAAAATTGTACTAAAGTACGGCGCAACAGCCTCTGCATAGTGTGAGCATATAATAATAATAATAAGATTTATATAGCGATTTATATAAGTACCCAAAGCGCTATATAATGTGGACTGGCTGTAGGTCGGACTGATTTTATGTTTGTGTATTTTGTCACCTGGTATATGTGATATGGATAGACCATGAGTCTGAAATAAAGATTGGATTAAACATGTTGTTACATTTCGTCAATGTCGGGTTGGAAACTTTGCACTGTATGTCCAAAACGGTTCCTTTTTAATGTTATTTTTAAAACATTTTTAAAATAATGAAAATAACCAATCTGCAAGTTCTCACAACGCATGCAGAGCTTGTATGAGATATTTTCACTACTTCTTTGTGACGCTCTCGTAGAAGTACATTCATTTACAAGCTTAGATTTGCTATTTTCACACATACTGTAATGTTCACTTATTTCAATGGTTCAAGTAGTTAAAGTGGCGGTGGTTTGATCTCCTGTGCCAGCTAAATGTGACAGTACAGTGGTGGAAAGTAACTAAGTATAATACTCAGGTACTATTGGCCCAAGTACAATTTTGAGGTATTTGTTAATTCACTGGAGTATTTCCAGTTTTCAGTACTTCTACTCCATTACATATGAGGGGCAAATATTGTACTTTTACTCCACTACAATTATTTGAAAACTTTAGTTACTAGTTACTTTGCAGATATAAATTATATTATAAAACATATTATATACATCCAAAAGCTCACAATGCGTCTGACCTTGTAGATCTGCTATTTTCAAACATTGTAGTACTTTTACTTTTGGTACTTCAAGTATATATTTTGATGGCAATACCTTTGTACTTTTACTACAGTAACATTTTGAACACAGGCCTTTTACTTACGTATAATAAGAGTATTTTCATATTGTAGTATTGCTACCATTACTAAAGTAAAATGTCCAGAGTACTTCTTCCACCACTGCATATTAAGTATGATGATCATTACAGTGTACCGTTCCGTCACCTTTTTACAGCTCGCACACCTCAGTTCCCGACATCCAAGAACCGTATATCACGTTTCCATCAAATCCAGCTACGGGATCATCCGACAACAGCTAATGTAGTTCATGGCTCTCTACCACCTCTCACTTGATAGCGCTCCATTCATCCGTGGCGTGCTGCAGTCTTTGGTGATATTTCGGGGGCGGCGGCGGGGATTTTGGGAGTAATTGAATGTGCCCGGGCTGCGCTGCTGCTGCATGCGCCTCTAATTCATTCTGACCTGAGATCAGATTCTAAAAATGTCTTCTACATCCTGACAGTTTTCTGAAAAAGCTATGTTTCTATGTCAGTCGTTCTTCGATTTTTCAAAAATAGCAGATCTACAAGCTCGTAGCGCGCCACTCGGTGGCGCGCTATGAGCTTGTAGATCTGCTATTTTTCAATAGCTAAAGCATAACATAATGCTAACACCAAAAGAGGTTCCCGCCCAAAATGGGCTAATTCGATTTGGACGGATACCGTTTTTAGCAGAGCAAGCGAGCGCGGGTGACATCACTGCATACTTGAGCGGCTGCGTCATCGGCCGCGTTGGTCGCGACTCAACAGATGACTTATTGTGGTGGGACACAGTGTGTGTGTAGAGTTGAAAACACGGTGCGGTAATTCGCTGTGTACGGATTATGGGGGTCAATTGGATTTCTCTCCCGACCAAGCATGGCATTGGGAGGGCATAGCCCGGTTTCAAGCAGAGGGACTGTGGGGGGGGGGGGGGGGGGGGCTTTTGAACCCACATGCCACACTTGTCCCCGAGCTCCCAGTTCGCTCCCAGTATCTCCCATTTGTCATTATTACCTGTGGTGATGAATGAATGCATGGGGCTCTTATTAAGTTCTTGTTCTGCGAGGCAGAATGCAATGACTCTTCTTGGATTGCACACGCGCACGGCAGTGTGCGCGCACGCACACACACACACACACACACAATCACGACATGCAAATCCTAACTCCCTGAATCCATTACAAGTAAAATGCATACATACAATAACCAGAGGACGAGGATGGGGTTACAGAGTTTTGTCCCGCAAAAGAAAGTATAGTAGATGACAAGCAAACAAAGTGAGGAGAGGAGAGGAGAGGAGAGGAGAAGAGAAGAGAAGAGAAGAGAAGAGAAGAGAAGAGAAGAGAAGAGAAGAGAAGAGAAGAGAAGAGAAGAGAAGAGAAGAGAAGAGAAGAGAGAGAGAAGAGAAGAGAAGAGAAGAGAAGAGAAGAGAAGAGAAGAGAAGAGAAGAGAAGAGAAGAGAAGAGAAGAGACTGTGTCCCTTGGGGGGTGTGTGTGTGGTTTGTTTTTGGTATTCCAGAGCGACGCATCAATAGGCGGCAGTGTGTTTCCGACACCTCCCTCCATCCATGGAGTTCGATGGAGGGATCGACAACTGGGTTGAGTGGGTTCGGAGGCTCTCGCACTCTGACTGCAGTGTTATGCCACATGTGAAGCGCATGTTAAAAAAAAGGGAAATCAAAACACTCAAAACACGTATCCAAGTCTGGTGGGAAATCCCCCCCGCACCCACACACAGACGGTCATGAGTTGGTGGTATACAAAGAGTTGTCTCTCAGTCAGGCAGAAGATGTGGAGGAGAGAGAGGAAGGAGATCCATCCTTGTTCAGGTGTGTGGGAGGATACTGGGAGCTGGCACCCCACTATATAATCACGTTATACGTGTGTGTGTGTGTGTGTGTGTGTGTGTGTGTGTGTGTGCGTGCGTGCGTGCGTGCGTGCGTGCGTGCGTGCGTGCGTGCGTGCGTGCGTGCGTGCGTGCGTGCGTGCGTGCCTCGGCCTACAGTATGACTATGTACACACAGTATAGGAGTGGCAGAATATACTGTCGACAGAGAGAGAGAGAGCGAGAATGTGGGTCACTAACATCAACAAACATCTCTTAATACATTTCCTGATTCATTGAAACTCCTTCCTGCATTAGCGGCTGTGCTGTGGCAGAGTTGAATTATGTTATTTCATATTTGGTGTGGCATTCATGAAAGGCATGCTGAGAACTAATATACCCCATAGTTAGAAGCATTCTTGTTTGTTTAATGTAATGTGTGACTAAACTTTCTGTACTTTCAGAATCGGATTCGGAATCATCTGTATTGTCACATCACAGGTTTACAGGTGATAAACAGTGGGTCATGAAATTTGTTTTTGTGTAAACTCCATCTTTTGTTATTTCCATAAGAACAGGAAGAAGGGGAGCAAGGGGATAGCAGCACATTGTACATGGGAATAAGGTGCAGACTGTAGACTAGAGTGTCATCGCGTGTCAGGTTCGACCGCCTAATCGCCTAGAGTCCATCTGTGGCCTATAGTCCATTCAACATGTCCAATGTCCGTCAACATGTGTCCAAAGCATTATTGTTTTACAACTAAATCCATTAATCCAGTCTTTTGCCAGAGCACTCGCTGCATACAGGTTTACAGGACAAACTCAAACGCAAATCAACACCTCACGAAGGACATGATTGTCAATGAGGGAGTGACTGCAGTCCCCTTTGTTTTCGCTGCGGTGCGTTTGGTGTTTGCCCCGATCTGTGTTTGTTGTTGGATGTTCTCAATTCCGAGGGATCAAAGATTTAAGGATAATTACATATTATTACTATGTCAATGGTATCACGGGGACCTGTCACATTAGCATATTCATGGGTCCTGTCATACTAAATTAGGGAGCAAAGATGGAGGTACTCTAAAGCTCCTACAGGACATTTGAGGGGGAAGAAAAATACACCGACATGCACATTTATTGAACGGAAATGATTTCTTGAGGATTTAAACGGATGATGGCTAGTTTGATCATTTTCGAGTTCTCTTGCATGCCAGGAAATGTCCAAAAACACTCCAAAAGTCTGTGCAGTATACAGTAGGTACCCGTGTAGACATACAGTAGCATAAACAGCATAGAGAACAACAGGTAAATGTATAACTCGGGGAGACTACACTACACTTTTAGGACTACAACACAGTGAGGATGTTAAAGGTATATTCAGTGATTTCACTTAATTCAAATATCACTTATTTTTTTGTTTTGTTGTGATAATCCTCCCTACTATAGAGTGTGCTGGCCATATAAGGAGTTCCTCCCTGTCCCCAGTTAACCCCTGGGGGTCAAAAAAACCTTAGGTTTCGTTTTTGACTCTCTATCCTGATTGGACGAAAGGCTGGGTCCCACAGCCAAAAACGAAACCTAAGGTTTTTTGAGTGAAATCACTGAATATACCTTTAAGTCTTTTTTTCAGGGAAAATATTTGAATATTTCTCTAATGAACAACTCTTATTTTGCTGTTAGAATTCGTCTCAATACATATTATTCCAGATATTCCGGTTGCTTCCGTGTATAAAAACAATAGAATATATAATTTATAAATAGCTACCCTTGTTTCGCTTAGTTTGTAGCGTATACAGCCCGCTTTTCTTCTTGTCCCTCGTCCTAGTGCATGTGCCGTCGAACAGAGCAGAAATGACTTAAAAATAGATCATTATTCATTACAAAGAAAAACTGTTGTCTGTTATTACAGACAACCAGACACATGCCGTGTGTACATTGTGACAGTCATTCGATCTGCTTAACCCATTCTGACCTGAGATCAGATTCATAACGAGGTTTCCGCCGGACACACACTGGTCTGATTGACCCATTCTGACCTGAGATCAGATTCTGAAAAATGTCAGTCGTTCTTCGATTTTTTCAAAAATAGCAGACCTACAAGCTCGTATCGCGCCACTCGGTGGCGCGATATGAGCTTGTAGATCTGCTATTTTTAAATAGCTAAAGCACGACATGATGCTGACACCAAAATGGGTGCCCGGTCAGAATGGGTTAATGACAAATTCATTTGACTCACTATCAGATTTAGAGACATTATTTCACTGGGGAGCCGCTGTTTGATTTTTAATTTGGAGCATTCTTGCACTGGGGAAATCATACTTCTCTGTCCTGCTCTCGCAAGAGACTTTGTCGGCCGTGTTTTGAGTTTACTAACAGCACAGTGCAACTGGGCCTACATAGATAGTTAGCCCGTTTAGGAGAATATAGGATTCCAAAAGAAAACAACGAACAGTACAACACAATCTTAGCAGTGCATGCATGCATATATATCTATCTCTTCCATATAAAATATATATATATCAAATTGTTTCATTTGCGCCGTTTTTGGCAGTGAATCTCCTCTGTACCTATACTAGTCGCTCTCCTCCTCCTTTATCGTCTTTCTGCCGCTTCCTCAGACCTAACCCGTGGAAACGCTGCATCAGCCATTATCAAAACTTGATGAATTTGGATTTAAAAATGGAGTATCGCCCAGAGACAAATCTATCCTGCGAGGGGGAGGGAGGGAGGGAGGGGTAAGAAAAAATAAATTCTGGCAGAGAAACCTGTGTGTGTGCGTGCGATCATCTCGGGTGCCTGAACAGACTGAGATTTGCATGAACACATTGGCCATTAGCATATTTATAATTCATAAAACATACACACAGACTGTAAAAATATAAACAGAATTGTAGATGTAATAACTTATTCCTTAATGTAACTGTGAAATACAAGTGACTTGCACTTGTTAAACCACACACACGCACGCATGCACGCGACACACACACACACACAGACACACAGACACACAGACAGACACACACACACACCTCTCTACTTCCCTATCAGTTTACTGGAATGCGAGGAACTGGTATGAAGTTCTGGTATGAAGCCTCTATACCCCATGCAACCTCTGTCTCTCTCTCTCCCTCCCTCTTTCTCTCTCTCTCTTTCTGTCTATTCGTCCCTCCATCTCGCCACTGGAGGTGGGTAATTAGGAACGAAGGCGTGTACATGTGTGTATGTGGAGTGGGAGGTGTGTGTGTGTGTGTGTGTGTGTGGGGGGGGGGTCCTATAATCTTTGCTGAGGAGGCACCTTGTCCTCTCCCCTGTTTATAACATCATCAAAGTTGTGCCTCTGGGGCCCCCCAGCTTCGTTAATAATTTAGGTGTGCTCTGGCCCGCCCGGCTGTGGCAGGAAGCCCTTACTTATTGAGTTTGTAAACCATGTGATGATTTACGAGAACACCTTTGCGTGCGTCATGCTCATTAAATAAAATGTTCTCTCTCTCTCACTCAATCTCTTTCTGGTGCCCTGGTTTAATCAGGAACACGGAGGTAAACAGCACTCATCTTTTCTTCCTCGGTTCACTCCTTCTCTCTCTCTCCTCCGCCTCGCCTCTCACTCAGAGTCTCTCTCTCTCTCTGTTTACAGGGTGAGAGAGATCACAGAAGGAGGAGGGATGGATGAGGATGGAGGGAGTGAGAGAAGACGAGAGGGAGAATAAAAAACGTGGGAGAATAGCACGGTCAATGAGGAGACAATGCATCGTTAGAGACAGTTCTGGGCGTGTCGTTGTAGGCGAACACTCTGTGAAAATATAGGTAAACACTGAGTATAATTAGACCCCTGCATGGGGGAACCTGGTCAATTAAGTATAGCAGTCATCTGCTAATGCTAGCTTGGGCGTGCACAGTGGAGGGTTATAGAGCTTCATGGTGAATTAGCAGTCAAAGCAAAAAGCAGTCTGACCTTCATACTTTAAATGCTTTACACCCCAGTTTATATAGCTTATGGAATTGATTGTGAGTGAGTGTAGCTTATGGAATTGTGTGCGTGCGTGCGTGCGTGCGTGCGTGCGAGATTGAAAGAGAGATGTTAGTAAAAATTGGTAAACATGGCGGTGGAGGCATAAAGGATGGAATGAGTACGAGAGAGAGGAAGAAGGGAGGAGGGAAGCGAGGGAGGGTTTGAAGGAGAGAGGAGTGGGGAGAGAGGAAGGCGAGTAGAGAGGAGGGGGAGGGAGGGAGGGGTCCCCTCCACGACACCATGTGCAAATCGCTGACCTTTTCGGCCTATAATCTGCCTATGACCCCAGGCCAAGCCAACATGTAAATGCAATTGCAGAGTGTATAAGCACAATGCATGCTTTTTTTTTCTTCCTTTTTTTCCTCAGGCAATGTTATGGACACCACGGCAACTATCCAGCCATGTCACTCAGCGTGGCTATTGAGGAAACCGGTTATTGGATAGTTACAAAGTCCGCAAAAGGTAAACACTTAACTAATTAGAATAAAAGTCGTGCTGGCAGGCATCACATCCAAATATAAAAGCTGGTGGCGCGGCGTTTGAGAATATTTATTTTTAATCCAAGTTTGAATTATGTTTCGTATCCCCTCAGGGCCAGGGTTGCTGGACAGATTTGTTTGTTTTACTGACTTGGCTGTTGTTTTAGAGTCTGCTAGGCCAAATTAACACCATTACATCTCTGTTTAAAACATACTTCATGTTGTTTAAACCGCCTATAACATGTTTGCACGGGGGAGGCGGCCATCCATCTGCCCAATTATCGCAAATATATCCCAGGAAATTTTAAGAGTAAACAGGCAATCTTTCCTTTTCCCGGCTAAGTTTATAAATCCAGTTGATCTGCTCTCTTCGCTTTTCAAAGCCCACAAAATTCACTTTTTCACCCCCCCCCCCCCCCCCCCCCCCCTCTCTCTCTCTCTCTCACACACACCATCTCTCTCTCACACACACCATCTCTCTCACCCTCTCTCTCTCTCTCTCTCTCTCTCTCTCTCTCTCTCTGAGGATTTAGGTGGTGTCACTCTAATGGGTCTTACAGTTTTTAAAGAGATTATGCTTTGGGATTACTACCTGAGCAGGAGGGGCTTGGAAAAGTTCAGCAATGCCTTTGATGTCCCAGAATGTAAACACTAACCTAAGGCTACCTTGCAAGGAGGGGCCTCTGTTTTGTTATTCAGAGCCTTGGCCCTTAATTGTGCTAGCCGGGGACAAAAGGAGGGAAAAAAGAAAAGGTAACATTTTTCTAAAAAAGCGACAAGGGGAGGGTCCCGTCAATGGACGAGAACGAACCGCTTTGCATAATGGCGGAAGAATAAGGGCCTTTAAACACCGGGGCCATTGTTTTCGTTTGATTATTACCCCCGAAACTATATATAAAATGTGATGCTCTAGTGAAGTCTATGGGATGTGTACATAACTCAGGCACATTCTTTGTCACTGGATGCAAATGGCGGTGGAGATTCAGTGCAAATGTCTACCAAATATGTACAAAATCGAAATTTTAACAAAACCTTGATATCGATAATTATGATAAAAAATGTGTCTTTAGCTTTTGCCATACAGTATCACAATACTATGATAATATGCAAAAGTCCAGCTTCATATCACAATATCAGCCGTACTGCCAAATACGTAAATGCTGCTAAAATAGACTGAACCCTTATATAGCAATTAATTCGTAATGACATGGGACACATGTGGGAAATGTTGCCCATGTCCTTTTAAATCATCCACAACTAGCCAAATGGTCAGGACTCATTACGTTGTTCCACAGAACAGAGTCGTCGGGCCTGCAGTGTTCAGAATGTACTGCCTCGCTGCGATATTTAAACCTATGGCTCCACTGAGCCCGAGTGCAGAGCTGAGCTTTCCTCTGCTGGCGTTATGGCCATGCAAATAGGCCTTAATGTGTCCACATGGCCCTCTAAAGGCAAATACCTCAGTCTTCACTCACAGACATGAGCCGTGCAGTGCAGCAGTGAGCTCTGCTGTGCAGCTACATGTGCTGTGCGACCAGGGCATTCACGTGCACACTAGTTGTGTGTGAATGAGAGTGGATTTTCATTATCGAGTATGGACGTTTATTCCCCGACCTCTGACTGCATTAATAAGTACTTTATCTGCCGTGTCGTTATGGGCAAAAATGTGGGGACTTTTCAGAAATCTTGCAAGTTTTTCTCTCTCTCTCTCAAAAGAAAGGCTTGATCTATAAGCTCACAACATGTTGTGAGCTTGTCACAATATTACTATGAAAGCCTGCAAAACCTGTCAGTGACTCCGTCACGCCACCATATATGGCCGTCAGTCCACCACGCCTTGTGACACGCTCCATATATTGCCGTCTCCGTATGAAGATCACGACACTGACATCACCAAACCCTGGATAGCCATACATGTAGAAGACTGATCATCACCTAGATCTGCATGTATGGAGCCGGCCAGCAACTCTTATCTGACCTCAAACCTCAAACCCTTAGATGTTCATATATGGAGCTGACCTGTTCTGACATTCCATATGTTGATACGCCCCCACCTGCCCTGTCTCCCTTTTGACTGATACCTGTTATTAGTGCAGCTGCGCCCGGCCCTCATCAAACCCTGTACACTCAAGACACTCATGTCAGTGGACACCATTTCAGAAGTCCTGAGCTATCCTTCATCTATTCTGCATAATACACAGGATACATTACAAGCAACGTCACATCATATTTTGAGGGTTGGATCGATAACTCTGCTTTTGATATCCCCCCTACTCATTCGTAATTTTATGGCCACTTCGGATATGTTTTTCCCCCACTTCTGGTCAATAAATATAATTTTGTTTTAGCAATTACCAACTTTGACAAACATTTTGGGTGCATAAGGAAATGCCCCTGCGTGTACCACAGATTTGACCTTTTGTATACCTGGAGACAAGAGTTTGTTTTGTAACTTGTTTGCTAAGTTAGTTTATTAAGTATATATTGAAGCAGAAATGCATATGTTATCAATACAATTATAAACCTAATGCTGCAGATATAGACAACTTGGTGTAGAAAGAGAAAGCATGACAGAGGGGGACAGAGAGAGAGAGCTGACAAACGGCATAGTGACAGTTATGGTCGCCATTAAGTTCCATTAAGTTCGGCCACCCACACCCATCCAAAAGGAAGAGCCAAATCAATATTGTCATTCACAACTTCAGATTAAACTCTACTTGTTTTTTATTGCTTTGGGGGTTTTTTGTGCGTATTTTTTCCAAAATCGATTGCTTGTGAGATCAGCGAATTAACAAGTGGAATGGGTTTCTCCCCCCCTGCCCCCCACCTCCTCGTGTATTTCCTTTCAAAATGGCTGCGGAGTGAAGCAATGGAGCAAAGCACATAAAAAGACGACAGTCATCAGCAAACGCAATAAAACCTTGATCTGGAAACTACGTTCAGAGGCAGAGGAGTATCGCCGTGGAAATGTTTTTGCAATTTGGAGTCAGTCACCACAAACCACTAAACGCTCTTAAATAGTACCATGCACTTAAGGTTCTCAACAACATATAGTTGTTTCAGTACTTTGTGCGGCCAGACACAAGAATCAGTTAAAAATCTAACAAACAGAAAAACAAAACAAACAAAAAAACATGGAATAAACAAATGCCAGATAAGTATTTTAAATAAACTACCTCCTGGGACGAACGTATCGATGATACAGATATAATAGCTTTCCATTGTTCCTTTCAAGCATCTGCGATGATGTAAATAAAAGTCAGTCGTGTTTCTCTATGCCATGTGCAGTGTGCACGGTCCACATATGTCTTTCTGAAACAGATGAACCACTTTGGCATCGCAATACTATTTCCTAAGTCCTCGGTAATACCGACACAAAGGCGCAGCTTGCAGAGTCAATCTTGGTGGAGTTGGGTTGTGGTGGTGGCGTGCTGGACTTGGGTACAGAGGGAACAGATTAGGTAATTGATTTAAAACTGTAAATAAATAAACGCCAAGAAAAATATTATTTCATTGCAAATTAATTTACCCAAAAAGTTGAATATATGGATTAAAGAAATACATTGGGGTGAAGAAAGAAATCTACCTGCAAACAGAAAATATAACAGATCTACAAGTTGACAACACGTTATGCAGGTCATGTAGACCTAGCTATTTTCAGCAAATGACAACGGTGCGCCTAATTCAATTGTCGTGCGACAAAGGCTTAACACTTTAATAATAATAATAAAGCACCCATTAGTGTGTGAAGGTGTGGCGGGATCAGCTCCGTAGGGGAGGGTGACGTGGGTTTGGGGGCGTGAGAGGGGCCACACGGAGGTCACGGGTTCACATTCTGAGCGGATCAGTGCACTCCCATGCTCAAGTAGCGCTTTAATGCTGGGCTTTCTCACCTGTCTTTTTCAGGTAACAGAGAACCAGACAGACAAAAAAGAGAGACGTCCCACCCCAAATCCTCCGCCCCTGCACTGCTTTAACATCTCCAAAGCCCACCCACCCCCACCGCACCCACCCCCAGAGAAAGAAAACACGTCTTAGTGGAGAAGAATAAAACGTGTTTGGTCGTTGGATAGATTCACATGGCTGTGGCTTTCAGAAGAGTCGTGGGGGCTTTAAAATATAAGTCCTGTCTTTTTCATGTCGTAGTCAGAGGGCTCTTTGGCCTGAGCGGAGCTGAAGAACCCAGTGAAACTGGAACCCAGGGCATGGCTTTCTGCGTACAGCCAAGAAAACATTAGCTCAATTTGTGTTGAGGCTGATGAATGGTATCCATGTCGCCTCAGCACTTTGTAAAAAAAATCAAGTCATCATATTTTTTACCATTAACAGATTTGTTTAACATATCGTCACTGTCGAGCGGAAAACCTTTTATGTCCAAAACTGATCATTTTTTAATATTGTTTGTAAAATAAAAATAAAAAATCAATTAAAGCTGCTATAAGCAATAATATGTCAAAATATTAATGACTTTTTTATTTTTTGGTATTCAGACAGCCAGCAATGAGTAAAACGCTCCCAAGATAAATGTAGTCTCTGTGACACATTCTAGGGGCCACAATCTGCATTCAAAGATGTTCCTAGAAGCTTTGTCATTGGTCGAAAAAAAACATGGTCGAAATGAATAACCATTCAGGAAGTAGACAGGCAAATTGACCAATGCGCAAAGCTTCTAAGAAAATCTTTGAATGCAGATTGCGGCCACTAGATGTGTCACAGAGACTCATTTTTTTTAGTTAAAAATTGCTGGCTGTCTGAATACCAAAAAAAATAAAGAAAAAAAAGGTCATTAAAAATGTGACATATTATTGCTTATAGCAGCTTTAATTACCAGCTGCATTATTATTATCTGGGGGTCCGCTATAACTGCTTCTGTGACAGTTTCAGCGCAGTAGTTTAGGTAGGAACCAAAATTATCTAAGGCGGAACTATTGTGTTCTGAGTCGTTCGTTTTCCGCCCGGACATATTTGCGGTGCGCACAGACAACCACACACACACAGAAACAGCGCATCACGTTTTATCCAATAAGAAAGCCAACTGGACTAGACTACTAGAGGACTAGCTTGCACATCGACGATAGACTCAGCTTGCCATTTCATAGCAGCTGGTAAAAAAGAGTAAAATGGTGGACATGACCGATCTACAAACTCTGCTATTTTCACGACTTTTGTGTGACACTCTCGCATGATGAACTACTAGGGCATTAATGAAGATACAAGGTATACTGTATACCATCGATTCGATGTATACCATTGCTGTTGAATGGAAAACTTGTTTTGTCCAAAACCACACATTTTCTGGAAATGTAAAAAAAACTTGTGATGGATGCAATGTAGTTATTATTTAGTGAATACTTATTTTAAAACTACTAATTTATCCATTATTAAAAATACTTATTTATCCAGACACTTTCACCTTCACAATTCCAAAAAGCAAAAATCTAAGATCTAAAAGATCTACAAGCTCACGCGCTGTACGCTCATTACCGCACACAAATAATTTGTTCCTCACAGGACCAAGAAGAACCCTGTATCTTTCAACCAAAGTTCCAGTTTGTTTGATTCCTCCACGACTGTGCACAATTCTATACACAAAAGCTGCACAAGTGTGTTTCTTTATACCTGTGTGTGTGTGTGTGTGTGTGTGTGTGTGTGTGTGTGTGTGTGTGTGTTCTTGTGTGTGTGTGTGTGTGTGTGTGTGTGTGTGTGTGTGTGTGTGTGTGTGTGTGTGTGTGTGTGTGTGTGTGTGTGTGTGTGTGTGTGTGTGTGTGTGTGTGTGTGTGTGTGTGTGTGTGTGTGTGTGTGTGCGTGCGTGTGTGCATGCGTGCGTGCGTGCGTGCGTGTGTGTTTGTGATACTCAGAACAGCCCTGCTGTTTCAGCTCATTTAGTGGTTAATTGTTCCCCCTTCCCTTGTGAGGAGCAGGGCAGGGGTCACACATCAAAGCTGCCAATGATGATGAGATGTGAAAGGTTTGCTACTTTAGAGCCTGTCCCAGCCTGCTCCTGGATTCACACACTTGGAGTGAGAGAGAGAAACCTTTTGGATTAACCTTCACTCTCACACGCGCACACACACGCGCACACGCACACACACAGTCAATAAATGTGCATGCGCATGAAACTCAAAAAAATTATATTTCTGAAACAATAAAATATTTAATTAAATTAGTTTTTGTAGTAGTGTGAATGCTGCGTACCGTTCCCCGGAGCAGATCGCCCTATACCTTTCCCGGGACCGCATGGAGGTAGTCTCGGGATTGATTGAAGTGTACTCGGATACGGAGCGATGCAATGTGAAAGCATTGATTACAGTTAAATGAAGTGTACTCGGATGCGGAAGAATATCGAGGCCAATTGTGACTCATGGCCAGCGGGGACCAGGCAATCCAATTCGGGAATAGTTTGAATCAAACGGACTCAGTGTGAATCTGCCCTAAGATACATCGAGATGCAGACTTGGGACTATTCTAATCTGAATCGATGCAGCGACATGAAATAATTGATTATAGCCTGCTCGTTTATTGTTGATTTGCTAATTAATGCAACGATACTAACATAAACTGTCTGAGATGCTATAGGTTCAGGGATCCTAACGCTCCCTCTGAGGGACTATGCCTGGGAGGTCATGAAGTCAGATGGTATTTTGAAAGCGGACAATCTGGGCACATCACTCAGTCTAATCACCTGTGACCTTTAATGCCATTCTACATGCTCACAACACATATCGCAATGTGTCGGTTGTCGAGCTTGCAGGTCTGCTATGGACATTTTTAAATATGGAGGTAAACAAGCCTTAGTGCTTTTCTGGGTATAATTTTATCTTCTTAGCAGACCTTGTATTGAACTGTGCTTTCCTCCAACTGTGTCTGCCTCATCAGACTGCTGCTTTGTGAAAACCTTGATCATAGGCAGCACAGTTAGTGAAGTTAGAATGCACTGCAGAAGGATTTATGTTTGAGGACTGTCTATTTTCACAAGGTAGGTTGCGTTAAGACATTTATGAGTTTGAAGGAGAGTGGTTATAAACAACACACATCACATTAAAGCACCTCAAAAGTTCATAACATGTATTTGACTGCTTGTATTAACTGGTGAAAAATTAGCCATTCGCACGTGCGTGTGCGTGCGTGCGTCTGTGTGTGTGTTTGAGGGCATATGTGGGACAATTGACAGTTGACAATTGTGGGAAACACAATAGGAACGGAGTGAGTGCAGTCGCTCGGCCCAAAGGACATGATATCATAGGCGAGGGATGCATTGTTTGTGGCAGGTGTCCTGTGCAAGAGGGGGGGGGGGGGGGGGGAGACGGAGAGACCGAGAAATAGAGAGTCTAGTTGCTGATGAGTATCACCCAAAACTCCAAAGAACAAAAGGACTGCAGCCAGTATGGTTACGGGATCAAGTCAAGACACACACACTCGCTCATTCACATCGTACACATACATATATACACACACACTACAAAAGCGCAGCATGCACGTACCACATACCAAGGTATGCACTTATGCATATACAGTATGCGTGCACGCACGCACGCACACGCACACGCACACGCACACACACACAGTCACACACACACATATACACACACGCACACACATTACAAGGAGTGTCCTTTTGCAGTTATGTTAAAGTAGTAAGGCATTTACGTTCCAGCTTGGCTTATCAGATTTCAGTAGCTTCCCTGGGGCGCTGTAACACAAACAGTTAGATAGCCATCCAGGCATGACCTCAGACAGACACACACACACACACACACACACCACGCACATCTCTCACACACACACACACACGCACGCTCACACACACGTGCACAGTCGCACACACGCACGCGTACACGCACACACACATGGAAAGGTAACTACTCGGGCATGACTTCAAACACATCATTGACTATACCTGCCGCTGCATCATTCTTCGGAAATAAATTGATTTGCTACATTTCAAATCCTTAAAACAATGAGTAGGCCTATGAAGATATTCAGCTGGGGATTAGTGATTGTACATTTTGTTGATGTCATCATGTGTCCAAAACTGCTACTTTTCAGGATTCAAATAAATCCAACTTTTGTGTGACACTGTAGTATGACAACGTAGTTATGGAAAAACATAGAAAGTGAAAATATGGAGGTAAGAGGTGTCTGCCGGACAGCAACCGATGTGTAGAAAGGGGGGCTCTCCATGGAGTGCATATCTATGCCTATTGGACTGGGTTGCCTAGTAAGGACATTATGCTCTAATCAACAATTTCTGTATCCCTGAAAAATAGCTAGTAATTTATTGCATTCATCTGTGTATAGCCTACCCCTATCATCCTGTTGATGTTGTTATGAGAAGAATTCACCTGTGTTTACCCGTTTCCCCATCAACCAGGTCAGGCTGCATGTCCTGGTGTAACATATAAAGCGAAGCATGCATGGCTTTGTGTCACCTCCTTATCAGCCAACTTGGACTATCTCTGCGCCACACCGAGCATGAGGGAAAAAGATAGAGCTTTGTCGCAGATTGATCGTTTTCAATTATGGTAATCTTGCCCGCATATTGTTTGCGCCGATAAGCCACGTTTACAACTTGATCGGATCAGCCGCGATAGCAACGCACTATCTCTCCCTTGTGTGTGTGCGTGTATGTGTGTGTGTGCGTGCATGCGCACGCACGTGTGTATGGTAGAATTTGAGAAATAGACATTGCGAGGACAGTTTTCCTGGTCCTCAAAAGGTAAATGGTTGTTTTATGGTTACATTTAGCCCAAGACAAATTTCCCTAAAAGTATACCTTGATGATCAGGTTGCACCAATGTCACACAGCGAAAAAGAAATACAAGCTCACAACGTGCCACTGTAGATCTGCTCTTTTTGGGCTATAGTTCAGCTACTAGAGGTTCGGGCATAGGTGTGACACATGTCCCATACTATATATGGTCGTATCGTGTTTGTTTATGGTTATGTCTATGCCAGAGTGAGGTGCACACGCACAGATAAGTAGATTCTTAATACGGGCAGTCCGTTTCTCTCTCACACGTGCACAGAACCTCATTGGTTGTGTTTCTCCTTCCTCTGTTTGGGGGAGGGAGGAGTTGACCCTGGAGACTCAGCTCCATCACAACCCCCCCTTAGCCCCCCAATCCCCCCACCCAACCCCATCATTCCCCCAGCCAGCCAACTCCACCCTGCTTTGATGAAGGAATTTATGTAAACGTAAATCCTGATGGCTGAGCAGTTATTCTTGTTGCAGTGACGGCGTGGCCCATCAGCTCACCTGGCTGATGATAACATCTGGTTCCACATCAGCCCTGGCTAACCATGCAGGCCCCCCGGGGGCTGTGCCACCGTTTATTTAAAATCTAATCGCTGTAAGGCATCTTCACTCTTACCGCCGTCATCAAGAGAGAGAGAGAGAGAGAGAGAGAAGGATGTAGAGATGGAGATACAGATACAGAGAGGTAGAGAGAACATTCCACCTGTGACAACAACATCCCATATTTGTTAACCACTTTTAACTTGGTATCCCTGTTTTGGGCAAATCATAATTTATTTTCGTGTCGCTACGCTGAGTCTCTAAATATCAGAGATTTCCAAAAATATTTATATCGATTATTTTAAGCCCAGAATCAAGCCATCCAGGATCCTGGTGAATCATGACCATAAGACATTTGCTAATTTCAGTGGACTTGAATATTGAATAATATTATATACTATGTTTAATAAATAAATACCTTTTGCGGTTTTCAGTTATTTATTTTCTCAGAATCAAATGTTTTATGGTCATGATTCACCAGGATACTGGATGCTTGGTTCTAGGCTTAAAGTAATCGATATAAATGTTTTTGGAAATCTCTATGGGAAAAACGAATGGGGCCTTAAACGATGGAACCAGAAAATGGCCACCACTGCTATAGGTCTAAAGGGGGGGGGGGGGGGGGGGATATGGTGGGGTCCGATAGAGGAAGGGGTCATAGGTCAAATAATGTAGGTGACAGGTTGTACTTTGATGTCCTGCAGCAGGTACCCCTCCTCTAACCCCCCCACCCCCTCCCTCTGAGTTTGTTGTCCTCCCTCAGGCTCTCTCTCCCCCCTCCCACACACACGCGCACATGCGCGCGCGCGCACACACACACACACACACACACACACACACACACACACACACACACACACACACACACACACACACACACACACACACACACACACACACACACACACACACACACACACACACACACACACACACACACACACACACACACACACACACACACACACACACACACACACACACACAGACTAGACTGTCGGAGCCGCAACAACATGATGCTGCGTTGTGCGTTGAAATATCCAGCTATGTTCGCACTGTTGGAGATCATTTTTGATACAAATTAAATATTCATATTTTTCCCTCTTTCACCAAAATAACAATAACAGTGATGTACTTCAATAACGGTCTGGAAGCCAAAATGTTTGCCGCCGTGTGACATTTTGTTGCATTTTAGATTTGGCTGTTTGCAGTACATATTGGGGCGACTTTAGTAGCCAAATAATCACATGAGATCTGTTACGTTAACCCAGGTTTCACTGTGATGGGAAAAATATGTTTTCTTTAATAGCACATTTTGGAAATAATGGGGTCTCTAGCCATCAACGGCAGGACATGAGTTCACTTTGACTCGTGGTAGATTTCCTTCACACGGTGGCCAATATTTTGTATGCATAATATAGAGCAAGCAGGCAATACAACCTGTCAGTTCTTAACAGTGGAGAACAGCACTTTGGGATGAGTTACAACATCAGTGAGGAATAGATTGTTTGGTGAAAACAGTCAGGAAAAACTTCTTTGCCTAAGGGGGAAAGAACTGAGATATGTGCAGCAGGGCCCCCCACAGTCACAAGCACAAGCGTGCATGAACGCGCGCACACACACACACACGCACGCACACACGCACGCTCGCACTCACGCACGCACACCAACACACTACATGCATGTAAAGCTAGCGTGCACACCTGCACCCCATCTCGAGCTGTCTGTCTCATTCTGTCTCTTTCTCTCTCACAGACAGAATTTATGATTCCAACGAGCTCCTCTCTGCAACATACCCACCATGTCCCCTCCCACCAGTATACTCATGTCCCAGGCCAGTACTACTACACCCTGTGGTGTGCACGGTGCTCTGCTACTGTGACGAGGAGGAGCTGGGATGCCATGCATGTGCAGTGGTGGAAAGTTAACTAATTACATTTACTTAAGTACTGTATTTTAAGTACAATTTGAAGTCAGTATATAGCCTAGAAAGGTTGCCCTCTCCATGGTGCTGAATCGACTGAAATGCCGCAAATTGCTTCATACAATTTACAATGTAGGCATTTAGTAGACGCTCTTAAGCCACTGCGATTTACAGAAAGCAAGAACAAATAAGTAACGCATCAAATACATACAAATAGTCATCAAGAATCATACGTAAGCTACGAACCTAACAGTGGAATGTCTAGAATAGATGATGAAACTATGCGTACACTATACGCTTCATGCAACCACACTGCCTCATGCAACCACACTGCCCTGCCTCATGCAACCACACTGCCCTGCCTCATGCAACCACACTGCCTCATGCAACTACACTGCCCTGCCTCATGCAACCACACTGCCCTGCCTCATGCAACCACACTGCCCTGCCTCATGCAACCACACTGACCTGCCTCATGCAACCACACTGCCTCATGCAACCACACTGCCCTGCCTCATGCAACCACACTGCCCTGCCTCATGCAACCACACTGCCCTGCCTCATGCAACCACACAGCCCTGCCTCATGCAACTACACTGCCTCATGCAACTACACTGCCTCATGCAACCACACAGCCCTGCCTCATGCAACCACACAGCCCTGCCTCATGCAACCACACTGCCTCATGCAACCACACTGCCCTGCCTCATGCAACCACACTGCCCTGCCTCATGCAACCACACTGCCTCATGCAACTACACTGCCCTGCCTCATGCAACCACACTGCCCTGCCTCATGCAACCACACTGCCCTGCCTCATGCAACCACACTGACCTGCCTCATGCAACCACACTGCCTCATGCAACCACACTGCCCTGCCTCATGCAACCACACTGCCCTGCCTCATGCAACCACACTGCCCTGCCTCATGCAACCACACAGCCCTGCCTCATGCAACTACACTGCCTCATGCAACTACACTGCCTCATGCAACCACACTGCCCTGCCTCATGCAACCACACAGCCCTGCCTCATGCAACCACACTGCCTCATGCAACTACACTGCCTCATGCAACTACACTGCCTCATGCAACCACACAGCCCTGCCTCATGCAACCACACTGCCTCATGCAACCACACTGCCCTGCCTCATGCAACAACACTGCCTCATGCAACCACACTGCCTCATGCAACCACACTGCCTCATGCAACCACACTGCCTCATGCAACCACACTGCCCTGCCTCATGCAACAACACTGCATCATGCAACCACACTGCCTCATGCAACCACACTGCCCTGCCTCATGCAACAACACTGCCTCATGCAACAACACTGCCCTGCCTCATGCAACCACACTGCCTCATGCAACCACACTTCCCTGCCTCATGCAACCACACTGCCCTGCCTCATGCAACCACACTGCCCTGCCTCATGCAACCACACTGCCCTGCCTCATGCAACCACACTGCCCTGCCTCATGCAGCCACACTGACTTGCCTCATGCAACTACACTGCCTCATGCAACCACACTGCCTCATGCAACCACACTGCCTCATGCAACCACACTGCCCTGCCTCATGCAACCACACTGCCTCATGCAACCATACTGCCCTGTCTCATGCAACCACACTGCCCTGCCTCATGCAACCACACTGCCTCATGCAACTACACTGCCCTGCCTCATGCAAACACACAGTAGGGATGGGTCAGAATGATAGAATATTAGATTAATCGTTAATAGGAGCATCAACTATTACAACAAAATAATTTTAAACTAGTGCTTGAAAGCATGAAGCATTTATGAAAATATTTACTGCGGCAATAAAGTGCAACATCCGGGCCATATAACACCCTTTCAGTTGAATGTAGTGTTAATCCTTCTGCAATCAGCAGGAGTGGAAATAGACAGCTTCTAGGAGGACATTGAGAATTGCAGCCTTTTAATCGACTTCCTCGTTGGCTTCATTTCCAAGACGGCATGCTTGCCTCCTGATGCAACCACACACCACTCTCTCTCTCGCTCTCTCTCTCTCTCTCCCCCCGTCATGTGGTTCAATGGTTCAATGGGCCCTCACATTGGGCCCACTAGTAATGACTCCTCTCTCTCTCTCTCTCTCTCTCTCTCTCACACACACACACACACACACACACACACACACACACACACACACACACTCTCTCTTGCTCCCTCTCTCTAATGGACAGATGGCATCCCATTGTTTACTGAGCCAAGGTACAATGCCTTATCGGCCATAGCAGCGGAAACTGGGCTAGCGTTTCTGCTTGACCCAGCTTAGATCTGCCACCAAAAAGGAGGAGGAGAAGAAGAAGAGGAGGGAGGCGGGCAGGGAAGGATGGAAGGAAGGAAGGAAGGAGGCTGGAAGGAGTGGTCTGCAGGCAGGCCAATAGCGGTTCTTCAGGAAAAAATAAATCTCCCTTCTGCAATATGATTTCTGGCACCCTTCTTTCCCCTCTTTGACCGTTAGAGAGATTGTGTGTGAGATTGCGTGTGTGTGTGTGTGTGTGTGTGTGTGTGTGTGTGTGATGGGCCCTGTCGCAGCTCACTCGATTACTGAGGGATGAGGAGGGCAAAGGAGGGTGGCGATTGACCACACACACACACACACACACAAATGCCTTGAGGCTAGAGGTGATTTCTTGACGGTGGGGTGCAATAAACTCAGAGCCAATCAGTAATGAGGGTTAATCAGCTGATCGATTGGTGACCAAGAGGAGAGGGGCCAGTGGTCACAGGCCTGTGCCTGTGTGTGTGTGTGTGTGTGTGTGTGTGTGTGTGTGTGTGTGTGTGTGTGTGTGTGTGTGTGTGTGTGTGTGTGTGTGTGTGTGTGTGTGTGTGTGTGTGTGTGTGTGTGTGTGTGTGTGTGTGTGTGTGTAGAGGCTGGGTGTGGGGCTGTTGATAGTGGTCTGCTGACCCCAGAGACCACATTGCGGCTGCGCCATAGAGGTAGGTGTGATTCCACCATGGAGAAGAATCACCCTCCGTCCACATTCACTACAACACATTCCTCTGGTTATTTCACTTATGTATTGCTATTAGAAAACTGACTCAATGCACGCTGCTGTATAGTCCCAGTCTATGCACATGATAATGCCAGAGATGGAAAAAGTACTCACATTTTTTTTTATCTTAAAGGTATATTCAGTGATTTCACTCAAAAAACCTTAGGTTTCGTTTTTGGCTTGGGACCCAGCCTTTCGTCCAATCAGGGTAGAGAGTCAAAAACGAAACCTAAGGTTTTTTGACCCCCAGGGGTTAACTGGGGACAGGGAGGAACTCCTTATATGGTCAGCACACTCTATAATAGGGAGGATTATCACAACAAAACAAAAAAATAAGTGATATTTGAATTAAGTGAAATCACTGAATATACCTTTAAGTGAAAGTATCAATACTGCAATGTTGACTTTGTCGCCTAAAACTATTTATTGGGTTTTTTTTTAAGACAAACAGACATTACACAACAAGAACATAATAACAAACAAAAGAAAAGAAAAGAAAAACAGCTCAGGCACAACACTATTATAAATTAAAAGATTGAATATACAAAGACATGACAAGGACAATGAACCATAATGACAAGTGACTTTCGAATTTTCATAGACTCCCAATCAGGGAATACATCTATACAGTACATTAATACATATTAAAAAGGCAGACAACAGTTATCATAGGCACCAAATCATTACAACAAGAGCAGACCCATGCATGCTCCACTCAAAGGCGGAAACCGCCACCCCCCCAGGCGGCAGGGCCACCGCTCCAAGAAGCGGCCCCGACGCATCGAGACCCCTGCCCGGGCGACCTAAAACTATGGCGAAAAATGTTCGTCGACTACCTTTTTTCACAGACGAAAACTACATGGAAAGGAAACTAAATGAAAACTAAGCTATGATGACTAAAACTAAGACTAAAAATATTGACAATTTCGTCAACAAATAAAAACTAAACTAAAACGTAGGAAGGGACTATAGTGGACAAGAGATCCAGTAGAAGTCATTTTACACTTGCTTGCATGCTGAAAATAGCATATCTAAGTAAAAGCAAAAGTACAAAAGCATTGGTATCAAAATGTACTTAAAAGTACAAAAAGTAATCATTATGCAGAATGTCCCATTTCCCAAGTTTTCAAATAAAATAAAATAAAATGTAGGTTTTGTTATAATAACCAGCAAAGCAGCAGCAGCAGCAAATAATGAGTGTGTTTAGATGAAGGTGTGACGATGTACAAGCAGCAGTCAACAACAGTACCGTCAATGCTTGCACACGTGACCTAACTAAATTCATGTTATAGCTGCACCTGCATCACATTGTAGGAAAAGGTCAGACCCATGCTAGCTTGCCTGTTTTTACCCTTCTGCAGATTTGAACCTGAACCAGAAAACGATGGGTTTACCAGGCTACACATTTCCAGGTCGTACACCAATATTATGGCCATATTAATTGCGACCGTATAGGTCGCAGATTACTATGAAAAACTATAAATATCACAGGTGTTTTTATCTACACATGGTTTGTGATAATGGGTTTATCCCTCATATCGTCCATTTGGATACAATTACATCACTGGTACAGAGGGCCATTGTTTCACCGCCACCCTCCCTCCCTCCCTCCCCTTGTGGCCCCTGGGGGCCCAAAGACCTGGGGAACTTTTAATTATCTGCAAACGCAGTTGTCTTCTCTGCTGGTCACCAACAGGCTTTTTACTACCTACCCAAGCATCAGTGCCTGAATAATAATAGAAAACAATGTCAGCGTGCAGAGAGCACTGTCCAAAGGGGGGCCTGCGTTGAAAGAGGGAGCGAGAGAGACAGAGAGAGAGGGACACGGGTATCATTAGATAAGCCTGTCGGTTAATTAGCCCTGCTGTAGGAGGAGGGAAGCCCCCCTCCTGATGCTGAGAATGCCCATCAGGCATTAACTGCGGTCGCCTATTTTTTATGGTCCTTTGCGGACTCCAATGACGAGGTAGTTAAGCAATATGGGGGGCATAGGGTGGCGGGATGGAAACCTGCTGTCACCAGACAGTTTGGACGTTGAGGAAAATGAAGAACAAAAAACAACTAAACTTTTATTTTATGGAGTAAAGGCGTTTCACTCCAGCTGTCCTGTTAGCCATGGACTTTAAAACCACATGGAATGGGATGTATTGATTGCCGATCAAGGTGGGATGTCCAGGAAATATTGCCACAGCAAATTGACAGGACAATAAAAGGATAGTCTGGCGTTAAGATTTACAATGTCTTAAGTTGACACAACACAAACATTAAATGCCATTGACAATTAATGGACAATTTTGAGTGTTTGTGTAAACACGAATACTGCGCAACACAAACATTGAAGACGCAAATTCTGATTGGCTGGAATGAGACGATGTACTGTATGATGATGTACGATGATATTAGAGCGTCCCTCACTTCACACGGGTAATATTCAGCACTACATCTGATCCAGCTGAACATTAAAAAAAAGATTTGTTATTATCCAACATTACACACACAAATGCAAAATTGTCCATTACACCAACCAAAAAACGGGGGCTGCCGCTGAACAAAGATGGAAATGACAGCCAGCTAATCTCACTGGTGTCTGGAAATCCATTTCCCGCTCCAGAGATAGGAAACGCCGGGGAAAGGCCCTGACGTGATGCAACACATAGCACTGTGAGAGAGAACACAGTATCCTTCTTGCTTGGGATTTCACGCGCTTGCAGGCTATTTGCGTGCCATTGTGTGGCACTCATTTACTATTTATATTACCACATGCACTGGCTTATGTGCAAGTCAATTCATAATCGTCCACTTTTTCCTAATTAATCACGGAAGATTTTTGTTTTGCCTGCAGCGTATTCAGGGGGACTCGTGCTGTAAGCCACAACCCATACATCAAACACAAGTTCTCTCTCTCTCCCTCTTTCTCTGACTTTCACATTCTCTCTCATCCCTCTCCACTACCTCTCCCCTAGCGCTGCTCTCTACCCCACAACCCTCTCTCGTCACCTTCACCCGTTTATTCATAACCCTTCATACCCCAGAACGCATACCCTCCCCCATTGTTCCTCGATCACCTTATTCGTCGCTCATTCTGTATACTGGGACCATTCCTCCTCTTCCTCCACCAATCTCTCGCTCTCTCACCTATGCCTATGATCCATCTTCCCCTCAATCCGCCCCAACTCTCTTGCTAACTCTCTCCCGCCCTCCCTCCCTCCCTCCTCCTATAGCTCTCTCCCTCGGTGGCCGCTCTGTGGGTTCTGCTCCCATGCACATTCTCCGTCCTTCATCTTCTACAGCATATCCTCCACCTTCATCCACCACTCCCTTTATCCCTCCCCCTGTGTTGGACGTCCTCCTGTCTTCTGGCCTGCCTGTCTCTGTCCATGGTGGCCGCATGGGCCGAGCTTCAGGGCAGAGGAGGCAGCACCCAGTTCTGTCCTCCTCCATGTGACTGGTTTATTTTTATCTCAAGTCACATTCTGGATTTAAGTCAGTCTCTCTCTCTCTCTCTCTCTCTCTCTGATTTATTTTCTATTCTGTTTTTTGCAGAAGTCCACGTTTAAACCCTTTGCACTCTACTGCATTTGTGTTTACTTCTACTAATGAGCAGTGGAAGACGTGTGGGCAAGTGTGTATATGTTTGTGTGCGTTAAAGAGATGATTCAGCTTGCAGTTTTTACACTGATGTGTACATGCATGAACCGGTTCTCTCTCTCTCACACACACGCACACACACACACACACACACACACACACACACACACACACACACACACGTATGTTTCATTTTTGTTTGATAATAGAGGAGTCTCAAAGTGAACGAGTCCGTTTATTCACTCAAATGTATCTTACTAGGTAGATAACTCACACAGGATATACTGTATACAGCAGGATAAACAAGTGGAATTGGAGGTGATGACACAAAGACGTGAGCAGGTCATGGAACTGGAACACTATAACATTCAAGCATACAAGTACTCTCTCCTGATTTGCTGGAATTAAGGGCAACCCATCTGACATTATTTTATGTTTGTTTAAAAGCTGGAGAGACAGAGAGACTGGTACTGAACAAACACAGGAATGATTACTGATCTGAACTTAAACGATTTAACCTTTGAACATCATTTTCATGGCAGTGTTAAATAAAGATTAGAAGAAGACACCTCATGAGACTTATCATGGAGTTGTTGTGGGCCTGTTGTTTTTGTACAGTACGGGTCTCTTCTCACCCGGTGGTCCGGGGACCACCAGTGCTCCCTGAGAGGGTTCCAGGTGGTCCCCAGCTAAATGATAGATAGTTGGTAACCAAATGAAATCAAATGGACCCTTATGGACCCTTATGGTTCCATTTGGTTTCATGTTATGCTTTCAAGAGTTAAATTGTTGCCCAGGCCGTAGCGTAACGGTCTGGGCACCGGACTGGTGATCCAGTCGCGGTGTGCCGCGGGTTCGACTCCCGGACCCGACACGGCCTTTACCGCATGTCATCCCCCCATCTCTCTCCCGTTTCCTGTCAGCCTACTTTCTATCCCTTAAAAAAATCAATAAAGGCGTAAGCCGCAAAAAAATATCTTAAAAAAAAAAGAAAAAAAAAAGAGTTAAATTGTTGTTAAAAATCTGCATTACTTAATTTACAAGAAGACTGACAATTTACAAGAAGACACAATTAGAGAATGTAGAATAATTGATATTTTGATCTACATCTTGCCTGTTCTCTCTCCTATGGTACTTCCGACTTCAATACAGAATGGAATTGTGGACAAAATCTTATCCATGCAACGACCACAAAATATTCAATGTTTTGGGCATGAGAGGCCAAATCTCTTCAAATGGTGGTCCGGGGCTCAAACGCTGAATAAATAATGGAACTTGATATGAAGAGGGTTGAAAACCACTGGGTCTAGTACAAAATATGTTATGAGCGAGGACATTCTCAGCAGAGATCGATGCAGGGGTCAGGTCATGTCAGAAGAGATAAAACAGAAACAAGCAGAAGATTGCTCTCTGTCTAGTGACTAGTCTTAGTCTCTCTCTCTCTCTCTCTCTCTCTCTCTCTAGTCAATTCATCCGGGATCAACATGTCAACTCAGGACAAGGCCCTGTTCACTTCCAAATTCAAAACTGTACTACGCTGAACATTGCATTTGAATTATTGTCAATCATGACACAACCTTTTGAACCATGCTGATGACAAACAGTAAGGGCTCCATTTTCGTCACCCCTTACCCCTAAATGTATTTGCCATTTTTTTTTACTATTTTGAAAAACATATTTTAATAGTTCAGCTAGACTCTACATTGACATGTTGTGAGCTTGTAGACTGGCCATTTTAACTATTCTAAAAAAAAAAGCTAAATAGTAAAAAAAAAAAAAGGCAAAGAAGTTTAGGGATAAGGGGTTTAGCGGTGACGAAAATTGAACCCTTAATCTCTATTAATTGACATTACCGTTGTACCATTTTTCCAGTTAAGACGCATGGAAGTATGGATTTAGTTTTATTCAAACTTACTCAGATAAACATACAGAACAGAACTATTGTGTGTGTGACCATTTTCACGATATTGTATATCAGCCCAAACTACACTAGTGTGACCACAAATTAGGTTTCAGAGTGACTACAATACAATCTCCCATTATTTTATGCAGAGACTATATCAAGTTGTCATTTGATGACGGTCTCACGCAACGCATCAGCCAGACAGCCACACAAACGTGAAAACAGATAATATGCTCTGACAGTGGCATTACCATAGCCATTAAATAATAATGGGGGTCAGCGTAATTACAGTCAAATCTTTGTGTGATAGTGTGGCTTACTTGCTCTTGAATTATGGATGTTAAAATGTGACCAATCTCATGTTATTGTTTGCAGTGGCTACTACACTACTTGACACTGTCTTGTGTCAAGTAGTGTAAATAAAATTTAACATTTTTGGAGACATTTTTGTTTTAGCCACAAAATATCACTTTCATTCATTTAAAGGTAGGGTACCTTCAAATGAATCTCCTTTTAATGTTAAGCCTTAATTGGCTTGTTGGTGTAAATCCAACTGGCAAGGTCGAGTAAAGTTAAGTAGTAGTGCATTTAGTAAAGCCCTTTTCAGCCCTGGGTGTTTCACATGATGATATGTACATCACATTACACATGATATGGCTGTTTTCCATACAGCCATATATTTTCTTATATTTATTTCATGCTTAGTGCTAGGGTGGGATAAGCTTGTTGCGCAGAAGCACAACATTTGATCACAAGCTCACATGCCTCATAGAAATCAGGAATTGTGTGGGCATGCAGGTGAACATGATGTTAAATGGGATATACTTCATATTTTGTGTACACTCATTAATTGCGACACATATTTCGCTCAAACGATGTCAAACTTTCACGATTCTGCTGGAATACTTTCCATTTGGATTATTGTTGACAAAAACAATGATATAGGCCAATTTAATTCTCGTCTGCCGGGTGCAGCAGCTCCTCTCTGCCTTTGCATTAATGCCTAAAACTTAATTGCCGAAACTGTGGCGCTCTGTGCCTTCAACACTATCCTACGTCACGTGCCCATGCGCTACGAGAACGAGAATGAATGAACCTTATATGTCAGACTGGGTCTCTTACTGGCACCCCGACGCGAGCTCGCCCCAACAAACCGCTACAAAACTTTGAATTTTGTTACTTATCAATCGTAAAATTAACCAACACACTGAACACTGAGTACAACAAAACACTACAGATTCACACACCAATTCCAGAGGCAGAAACAGTCACTGAACATGTTTCATTTCCACCGAGTCACTGGTTCCAAATGATGACAACAATGGAGCAACAGCTGTCCTGAAACACATCAGTATACACAGCATAGTACAACACAAACTACAATATATAACAACAACAAGGTTCCTAGAAGTTCCTACCTTCATCAGTTGTGTGCATGATGGCCAGGGTCAAACTTTGGAACACATGGGCTGGGCTGGGTCTCTAGGTCCTCCTCGCACGAGCCTTCCAGTGGCGTCTCCAGTCGATACTTCTGGCTAGCCAGTACATTCTGCCTCTGGCCTGCATCTTTCTTGAGCATCTAAAAGACAGAAGAAAGAAATGATTCATTGCCACTCAATCAATGGGGGTTATGGGGCCACAGTAAAGTTAGTTTTGTATTGGGTAGCTGACATATATATTTGTTGCTTGCAAATCGGCTATTTTCAATATTCTAGTAGTATAACATAAGGCCTTTCACTGTTTTTCCCACCGTGCCATATTGTATTTGAGACTGGGTTTTGTCAGATTGTTTGTTGGGCCATGTGCCACAGTGGTGTATCCTGGGTGCTTAATTAATGTGGCATGGTTCTCATTTTGTTTGCTGTGATGCTTTGCTGTGTGCTCGTTTGCTTTTGGTTTTGCACATTTATATTGTTTTGGTTGGTTTATTTTCTGTGTATGTTTAGTTTGGAGGACCCGTAGGCCCTTCCTGACGCCTTCACCCTATATCACCTGCCCTTGGGCTCAGTCCCACTTTCAGGATCATGATTTCACAGCCATAACCCTTCTCCCTTCTGTATATTAACTTTAATATATTTTTTCTACATGTTGAATAAACTTGACACTTGAAACTTGACACATACTAGGATATCCCTCACTCCCATTTGTGAGTGGCGGAGTTATTTCATATTATAAGCCCGCGACACAAGTTTTGAAAATAGCAGATCTACAAGCTCACAATGCGTCGCGATGAGCTTTTAGATCGGCTATTTTCAAATTGGCCAAATTGTAGGTGTTATGGTTCCTGGCCATTCATGGCCTCAACTGCCTGACTCAGTGACAGAACATGTATCTGCATAAGCATATTGATAACCATGACATGATTGTCCAATACTGTATAAGAGGGACTGATGTGCTTGCAATATGATAGGAGATGCATGTGTGTTCCTGCTCATTCTGTTCTCATCATGGATTCCTTAATATGCTAAGGAGTCGGGACGTCACACATCCACTGTTCTTACTGTATATAATTCTGTGTAATAATCTCGAATGTATGTGTAATGGCATGCGTGTTGCCAACTTGCCATGTGTTCTCCGTGCCTCATGCTACTCCATGGTAGCCTGGTTAATAAACCATACCGAATCAGCCGTTGGCAAAAAAAATAATTCCTGCCGGCGGATTACGGTCTGGAGAGGCTCAATTGTACGCCCATTTCCTACACCAGAGAAATGGGGCGGCCAATCGGGACACGGTATGCAATATGGTACAGTGACTTTCAATGCTTGAGACCTTTGACTGACAGTAGCCCTGACCAATTGCATCAAAGAGAAAATGTTTCAACCCGCCCCCCTGGAAATGAAATCCAAGCTGAGCCTCCCCAGACTAATATCCCGCAGTCCGTGCGATATTAGTCTGGTTTATTAACCAGGCTAACTCCATGGATCCTGCACCCAACACCCCAAGGTTTAGAATGGAGACTTATAGAGGCCATATAGATGGTCTCATTTAAATCACAACAGTAGGCTTTATAAGGCTGATGTTGAATGAATGTATTTAGTAAAAAGTACCTCAAAATTGTACTTAAGTATTTAAGTAAAAGCTACATTATTACACCACTGACTAGTGACTATAGTGCATATAAGGTTGTTAACCACTGTGGACCAGAGTTGTCTTTGTTATATATATATATATATATATATATATATATATATATATATATATATATATATATGAATATAATATTTTTTGAGCGTCCCTGTAAATGAGTCCATTTGATGAGGGCTAGGTGCACAGAAAAATGACATACCAAAAATCTCCATCATTGCCAAAGATTTATTTCTTCAAAGGTTTCCAAAGATTAAGGTGCAAAATAATTTTGCAGGAAAATATTTTTCACAAAAATAAAATATAACTTCCAAAACAAATGAAAATAACAAACTTAAATGACATGCTTAAATCCAAGCACCCAGTCTGGACATTACCAGTCCTAACACTGTCCTAGGGCAGAGCTTCCCGCATTGTGCCCCTTGTCCCCCATGTCTCACCATGGACTGACTACATCAATTCAAACTCAGGCCTCTGACTAGTGGCCCATACCATCTGTCTAGTAGAGACAGGTTTCCCCAAAGCATTAACTTACAATTCTAGTGAACATACAACACAGAAAACATTTCCCAACCTTTACAGTATACTTGTCAATACTAAAGTAATTAACAAACCAGGTTTTAAACAACCCGTCTCGTTGAAATCATACTAAATAGTATGTATTGCCAGACACATGCACCCCTGCAACATGGTGCAACACAATTTGAATCCTACACCTATAAAAGGAGCAGTGGATTCAGTGGTGACTCTTTTGTGTAACTTTGACCAGGAAATGAGGATGGTGTGAGTAGTGGAGTGGGTGTTTGACAATATAGTAATGATAACTTGAAACTGTTTGACTTTGAACGGAATAAAAGTATGTTTGACCAACCAATTGTCTCTGTCCAAATTATGAAATGAAATGAATGAATATATGCATATAAAACTGTAGAACAAGTCAAGATCAAACTGATTGCTAACTTAGCCGGCATAGTTAAACAGCAAACGTTGGATAATGACTGAATACGGAGGGAATGTTGAGTATGAAATGAGGTTATGATAAACAGAAAATGAAAAACAATTAAACATGTGTGGCTCAAGAGGAAAAGTGAGAAAGCAGTCTGTCTTTATCACAGTCCCTTATTTATCTTGGAAATGCAAGGGATGCTGGCTGGGTGTTATTTGAATTTCAGGTACAGTACAGTAGTTGTCTAGCCTACATTGCCCTACAAAGCCAAAATGCAGTAACTACATTTTTGGACAAACTTATTTGTGTATGTCCCGAAGGTCAAATAGCCTTATTGATGTTTGGGGATAAATGACCTCAAGAACAGATATACAATTAATACAATATCACTTATATGCCAATATATCATTTGGCTGACCAAACCAGTTGAAACACAAATAAAACCTATCATTGGCTTTGTAGGGCAGTACACAATTCAGGCCACACAGCAAGGAGGCACAGGTTATATTTAACAGCCATAGCCCACCCCACTGATTGTTACTCATCATACCACATCAGTAGACGTTTTTATTTCCAGGAAGTACGTCACATCCCCAAACAAGAAACAAAATGAAGGCTACTTCATATCTGTTTTTCTCAAGTTTATCCTCAGTGACATGACTGTAGCTTGTAAAGTTGTTAACCTACCTTTGACTTTTGATGATGGGACGGGAGTAGCCCATACATTTAGAATCTAAATGTTTGGGCTAGGACGGGAGGCGGGTCAAGGGAGGCGGTGTGGGTTGAAGGGTGCCAATTGCTAAATTTGAAGTGAAGTCAGTTTGCCCAAAAAGCAGAAGAGACGGAGTTCTTGCAAAGCTAACTAACTAACTAAAATTGTCTCTTCAGGTGGTGGTCGAAAGTCGAAACTGCGAGGAGTGCACTTCATGGTTCACGTTTGGGAAATAGGCCTATCCTACTCTACAGTACAAAAGCAAGCGCGATAAGTACGGTAGGTAAATAGAAATACCTGCTCCTCGAATAGCCACAAATGAACGTCATGTGTTGTGTTGTTGCCTCTTCTTGTCTGTGTGAAAGTATTTGCATTGTTGTGGTGAAGGCAGAACGCAGAAGTCAAACCATACACTTGTAGAAAGGTGGATAAAACGCATATTAAAATAATACGACTATTTTAATCTCGTTACGTTTGGTTTTCGAGCAGCAGCAGACCTTCTTTGCTTCAAAATCTGTGGCCACGCCCCCTTGTTAGTTAAAGCATCGCGCCTAAAACAACCGGTCGAAAATAGCCGCTCTACAAGCTCAGAAGGTGTTGCTGCTGTGACAGCAGTGAGCTTGTCGATCTGCTATTCTCAATGCAGGACACCGGTACCATCAGCGGGTCTAGTAAGTAATCATTATCAACCACAACCAGAGCCTTATGGCCCTGTAATCAACTAATTAAAAACACCTGTGACAAGGGATTAGATACATGAGTTTAGAGAACAATTAAAACAATCATGATAGATTATAAATAATAATAATAGTAATAGTGATTTGTCATTTCATGCACTGTAGGAAAGCAATATATATTTTTGTATTGAATATCGATAGGCCTATAGAATAGTGGGCTGCTTTTGGATATAACATGAACTAGGCTACAGTATAGCTGACAGCCTGACAGTTCAACAAGCTGGCCTACTAATATTAGAGCAATTACATTTTAATTGCCCTCACATCACAGTGTCCCTTCCTGCAATCTCTTGCTGTTTTAAGCCATCGGCTGTAATTTTCAGATGCCAGCTCCTATTGATAAGTGTGGGAAAGGAACATGTGGCTCTCCAGTCTCCACACAACCCTCTCAAATCAGCCACAATGGTCTGCATTGTCTCTTCACCTCCCTGTTGCCCTGCCTTGGGTCCCGCATAGGGTTGGCATTGTGCTTAATAAAGTTACAATGCGCTAGAACAGTGGTTCCCAAACGTTTTAGCTCAAAAGAGAAATTAGACGTTTGCCCTGGGACCCCAAATTAGTGAAAATAGCAGATCTACAAGCACAAAGCGCGCCACTTTGTGCCGTGTTGCGAGCTTGTAGCTCGGCTATTTTCACTACTTAATTGAATTTATGGAATTTCTTGGATTTTTCATTTATTTCTTCATGAAATTACTGAAAAAAAGAATTGAATTTGTTTTTCATTTCTTTATAATTTTTTGGGGGCGAATGTAGGAAACAAAATATAAAGGGTCCTGGCCCACTGTTGGGAAACTGTTTGTGCGCTAGAAGGTCTCACTTCCCTAGCTGGGTAGCAAAAGCCAGCTGAGACGTATACCATGCATCATGAAGATACAAACACTTTGACAGTGAGCAGTACATTACGCCTATATTACCACAATATGGCAATACTCTGGCTTTTGGAATTTGGCCTAAATGATTCGGTTGTTTGCCCTTAGTTGGATATTTCTTTTATTTGATAAGCCTTTATTCTGACAGGAAATGGGGAGGGAGTGACACGCAGCAAAGGTCGTCGGGCTCGGGACTCAAACCAGCGACACCGACACACTGTCAGGCTTGATTAGAAGCCTAGGTGCCCGGACGTCTACGCCATCTGTCCGGGCCTTTTTATGGGTTTCTTAATAATGAATTATCTTAATATGACTTGACAATGTCACTGTAGTTTACGCTATCATTTAAGCTATCACGTGGCTTTAAGTTTAGAGTAAAAAATTTAGCTGAATTCAAGTTATTTCCATAATACCACTAATGCCTTGCATGTAAGTATCGCCATATGCAAAATTGCAAATGTACTAACGGTATAGAGTCAATGGGGCTAAGGCCAATAAGTCAAAACTGAGTGATGAAATTGCAATTATTTATTAGGTCACACTCGCAAATCCCTATTGATGTTTCTAGAATCAAAGAGGATCTGTGTTTATCGACGGAGATAATGAGTAAACAACACAGCTTTGGCACAGTGGAAACCAGCATAATGAATCATCCAGCCTCAAGCTGGTGAGGGGGGGGGGGGGGGGGGGCAGTATAGCTTTCTTAAAAAACAATCATGTGCCCCGTGTCAAATCTTGTCAGCGGGACAGAATTCCTAGCGGGGTCCTTGGACCAGACTACCCTGGGCAGAGAAGGCCAGTACCACAGGAGGTAGAGGAGCCGACATTGCAGGGCGGTGAGCACTGGAACCGATGCTAACAAGGTCTTCAGCCTCTTGGAATTAGTCGTCTTGCAGTTAAGTCATTGTATTTCTTAAATGTGGTGTGGTGAGGGGTCAGAGGGTAGATGTGGGGTGTGATGGAGGGGTTTGGGGGTTCAGGTAGGTATAGAGGGTCATGCGCATGCTTAAAGTGAATGGTACATCGAGTGGCAAAGCAACATGCAAAGTGAGTTTAACATTGTTTAACGTGCAATCAGATATGACTTTTCTGTGTGGATGTATGGGCTGTCAAGGCCAGAAAGTAGTTTTTTGCCACTCAGGCCTTCCTGCATAACTTCCTGGTTTGATGATGTCACGCGCATACCCTTTATTCAAGACTTGTATACTGTATATGCTATCTATATATAGCCTACTAACACTCCTCTTTGCACACTGGAAGTAAATGCCACCATTACCCTTGTGACTCATATTGGTAACAAACCAATAACCATACGCAATTTGCGCAACATTGGCAGAAAAGCATAAGCATAAGTATACTAACCTTAAAGGGATATTTCACTTTCAAAAATACTTTTTGTCATTTCATCATCTACTCAGCCTTATGTGAACACCCTAGACAGTTTTTAGGTTGCTCGATTCAGTATTTAGATATTTGATATTCATTTTAGCTGCCCCGCCCCCTCCCTATACAAACCCATTGTAACTTCAAACTCTGATCGATTCATCGAAAACACCCGGTCGTTTTTCTGGTGACTGCTTGACATGAGGGGCCGTGTTTTTTCATTACAGGGTAAAATTACAGGTAAAATTAATATCAAATATCTAAATACTGAATCGAGCAACTTAAAAACTGTCTAGGGTGTTCACATAAGCCTGAGTAGACCATAAAATGACCAAAAGTTATTTTTTTAAAGTGAAATATCCCTTTAAGCTACTGTTTATTTGCTACCCATATAGTGCGTATACTTGCTTATGTCACAGCCAGTACATGTCTAGTCTCGCCCCTTGACTGATGGCATGCTCCACTCTCTTCCTAAGAGCCCCCTGGCAAGTCCCTTGGTAGTCCTATTTACCTCCCACTCGCAGCTCCCTCTGGGTGTCACAACCAAGGTGTGTACGTGCGTGCTTGTGTGCACGCGTCCTGTATCTCCCCTGTGCAGGTATAGCTAGCTGTGACAGCTCAGTCCACAGGTACTGTCAGGCACCTGAGTAGGGGGACCCCCTTGGGAGTGGCTCGGTCTACCAGGCCCCCGAGGGACAGAGAGTAAGAGACACAGGGAGAGAGAGAGAGACTGAATGAGAGAAGTGGATTGGTCAACCAGCCAGGGCTTTTCAGAGCTTATGGGCTGAAGTGAATGGTCCCCTCTGACTTGTTCACCGCAACACCAGTCACTCCACTTTATGCCTGGCTCTGAGCCCAATGGGTTGGTCTATATATACAGTATATATATATATATATAGTACACACACACACACACACACACACACACACACAGAGAACAGAGCATGTTGGAGTAGAACACAACCCTACAGACATGTGTCTGCTAATTGTCATGGGGTCAGAATCTGACAAGTGCGTGATAAATGACTGCTTGATCCCTGCTTCCTCTGCTTTGGATGTGTCTCTGTGGCTGGGTGGCTGGGACCACCAGAGCCATTTATTTAAAGAGTTTGGAACATGACCGCTTTCAGCGCCGTGATAGATAGTTCTTCTATCACGCTCCATAGTATATAGACTTGATTATACCGAGGAGTGTACGGACAGTCGGACACCCACAGAACCTGTCCAGAACTCACTTCCTGTCTTGTTTGGACTCTAGGCACATCTCATGTCATGAGGTCAATCAAGTGGTATAACTGTAGTTCTATAGCCATAAAGGGCTGTCCACAGCAATCACTATACTGTTAGCTATACATGGATGGCAGAGTCTACATCGCAACTTTAACGACGACAGATCATGAGAGTGACAGATAGTTTTCGATACATTTATAGTTCTAGTTCTTCATAGTGTGTTCTGTGTTGCTGCACCAACACTATGGAATAGCCTACCCTTCCCTAGCTCTGCCACTTCTCTTCCATGAGCTCATTTGAACATCATTTTGACATGTCTGAGTGTCAGTTGAAGCAAAAGGAATGAAGTCATTAATTTCCCCTGTAGTTCCTGAAAGTCTATAAAAGGAATTGCAAAATGTATTTTGAAAAAAAACCAAACAGAAATATAATGCATCTTGCATCATATTACCTGTGTGCGTGGGCAGGTGGTGATTTGCTGATAGCCCCAGTGACTGCAGAGTACTAGTCTAGCAGGTGTTTACAGGATTTTAATGGCTCCCAGGTGCATGAACATGCACTGGCCTGTGACGATGGTAAGTGCGTATTCATAGGATGGATCACAGTGGATTTGCTCTTTGTATGCTCGTGTGCAACTTTTGTAACTTTACAAACGAGTGTACTTCGGTTTGGGGGGGAGGAGGGAAGGCTCTGAGAGAGGAACTATTGTGTTGACTGTTTCTCAAATCTACTCAACCAAACTTGCGTAAGGCAGAGCTTGAGCCAGACAGACAGTTTATTTGGCTATGGAAACATTCAGACTCATGTGTCACGAGACAGCAGCTGGACCTCCCCAATATAGCATGGCCAATGAGCCCCGCTAGGAAAACATGGCAACACAAACAAGACTCTCCCTCTTGACTCGGCCTGTCGGGGCTGCCCTCTAACACCCTCTCCATGTTTTCATGAAGAGAGGCCTATCTTTGGACTATCATTTGACATCATGTACACATTCCTCCTACCCAGATGCTCCCTTGTGATATGCTGTGTGTGTTCCCCCCCTCGCTATGTGTCTCAATGGGCTGCTTTCTTCTTCGGTAGTCTCCCCTCTCCCTCCACACACAAACATATAGACCATGCCAGCCACAGACAGAGATGGCTGGCTCTGGGGGGGGGGGAGAAGCCACCACATGATAGTGGGTCCGGCCCCACTTGGAAAACCACCTTTTCTGTCCGAGGGGGGAAACAGACAATGCATTGTGGGCCGTCTAGAGGGAGACTACCCCTTCTATTAAGGGCACTGACGCCCAGCTGCTTAAGCACGTCGACCAGACTATGGACCATTGTTCCACGCATGCCTGCTTTAGTCACATCCTTGCCCGGATAGGCCCCCAGCAATGATCTATGGCCAGGCCCCGTCGGAGTGGCCGACGGTCTGTGGCACCCCACAAGGCTCTATACTGGACCCACTCATCTTCTGACTGATCGCCTGTCACCCCCCCCCACCCTCACCACACCCCTGGCCTGGAAAAGGCACTCGCCTTGTCCCCTCAATTGACACACACAGCGGGACCCTCGTGGTCTCCCCAGTACTGGTCCCTGGCTTCGCCAGACTATATGGCAACAACAACCTCTCTTTTTCCTGACAGTGAGGTACGCTTTTTATTGGCCAAGTTTTGCCGGGGATACGAGTAGTCCTCATGTTTTTCATCTGCTCTCCGTTTTACGACAGCCTTTAAAAAGCTAATGTCTGTCATCTCATCTGTTTGGTGCAATTAAATTCTTCTTTTAGTGATATTGCAAGGAGGCCTTTCCTAGTACGTCCATCAGAAGAAGGGTCTGCGTATGGGAGACATGCTCAGTTAGGCTGCATGGTCGTAAAGGGTATATTAATGGTTTATGTACCCCACTGCAGCATTGTTAATGGCAAATGGCATTTACTAGGTGCTGCAGAGGAAGGCCATTCAATCCACTCTATGGTTTATCTATCATGTCAAGCGCTCAATAAAAAGCCCTCCGTAATATCAAAGGAGACTCGACACAAAGGCTCTACACCCCTGGGCTAGGTTTAAACCATGCTCTTGTGCTCTACGAAACAAAATGAATAGTTTATATTTTCAAAATCCGTCTGAAATTAATCAAATTTAATTCCTCTCCTCTCCGTACATGGACATATACTGATCGAGGCTAGGGCACACACAATGTGCGTCTGTACACGCCATCGTGAGGAAAGCGATCCATTAGTGCACCGAAACATATACCCTATTAATAGCATTTCAAGGGGAAGATTTGATTCCGTCTCTGTACAACAGCTCACGCCGCAGCAGAGCCCAATGCTTTGATTTCATGTCCTGGTTTGATTGTTTGGTGTGACTTTATTGTCAATGATGTCATCAAACCGAATCCCCGGCCGTGCTGCAATACTTCACTGGCTTTACAGTTAAAGCATATTCCCCTCAATGTTGGTGGAGATAACGATAATGATGATTGAGGTTATCGCGGCGTAATTACTGCGCATGTAGGAGTGAGTGAGTACAACAGCCAAGCAAGAGAGAGAGAGAGAGGGGGGGGGTGACATAGAAGGAGAGATGGAGGGGGGTATAGGGAGTGTGGGGCGGAGGGGGGGCTCTGTGTCTTTAAATGTGTCACTTGATTGAAGTGCGTAAGGTTCAGAGCTAATTACATCCAGAACCGCAGCCTAGGAACAGATGCCACACTTGTGCATCAATAAATGCTTATAAGTAACTTATTTAGGGCTGCCTGCCATGCAAGGAAATGGCATGACTTGAAGCACAGGCGCCTCGGGGCTATTCCGCGGCCCTTTGTCTTGTCATCCTGCATCTTTTAAATCTATTCACCGCCTCAAACAACGCAGTCAGACAGCAGGGCAGGCAGAGAGAGAGAGAGCGAGAGAGAGGGGAAGAAAATTGAAACGAGGAAAAGATACAAATATTCACACTTTGCAGACAGCATTAATGCTCACCATTTGGGTTGTCACACATCAAAGTCATGCTGTCTTGTCTTAGATTTGCGAGCGGTAAAAGACTGTTGAGCACGCCATTGTTTTCAAGGCCAAGCTCCCGTTTGATGAAATGCAGCTGTTCTTTAAAGTTTTAAGATAAATATGTTTTGACTTCGGTGTACGGAGGTATATTAGCTTGACAAGTCTGCACTATATTTTATTTATCTGTTTTTGTAACCAAGCGTGTTAGGGCTGCATGTCTCAAAGCTGTGTGCACTGTCAAAAATTAAAGGTGCACTTACACGCTCAACTACTTTGTTTGGTGTTCCTACTATACTACTACAGGGTTTCGCTTTAGCAAAGGAGCGTCTACTGTATATTTCGACATGTCATTATCCTCACTGGCCATTTTGAATGGCAGATTTTCACAGACAGGTTGACTGCCTTGACAACTAAACGGTAGAACACACATATCAACACATAACGCATATAGAATACATGCAGCTTATTATTATCAAAGGCAGACCCTGCCATTGCAATTGATAGCAGGCAATTAGTGAAGCAACAGGCACAGTCAGAGCATCACTTATTCTGAACATGTGCTTGATTGACACATTTCTTTTCCATATCAATTGCGAGCCGTTTGAGGTTAATCATTTAACGGTGTGTTTCGGTCCCGAACGCATGCAGGGCTGAATGGTGCGTCTGTTCTGTGATACTATCTGCTGTTTTGGTGTCACCTGTTTATGTGTCAGCGTGTCGTGTGTTGAGCAGATACCTTAATGCAAATCACATGTGCACACATGTGTTATGTCGCAATGCCTGCGAACATGTATGCTTGTGTGTGTGCGACGTGCCGTGTGTGTGCGCGTGTGTGTGTGTGTGTGTGTGTGTGTGTGTAATGTGTGTGTAATGTGTGTCCGTCCAGCATTGCTGCTCCTCACCCCACTACTAACAAAGCTATTCAGAGCAGCAAAGCTGGAAAATCAACTGTGTAAGATTTAGGGCCTCTCTGCACATTCCCACAGATTTACATACAGAGAGAAGAATCTTCTCTCATCATTGCAGCCTCTCTGTGCAGCGTGATGTAAGAGGACGAAAGTCCCCAGGAATTCCGGTTGGTTTAGATGAGCGTGCATGGCTGACCGGCACTCAAAACACTGCAATAATAAAAGCTAAACTTATGCTAATGCACAAGTGAACATTTCCCTGCGTGTTTTTTTCTCCTCTCTCTCTCTTTGAATGCAAGAAGCTGTTTTGCAATTGATGATTGTCCCGACGAATAATTAGACAGGTTTGCATTTTTCATGAGATTAATTCATGGCTTTCTAATGTGCGTTTTGTAACCTTGTGTTGCATATATTCTGTGCAGTATTAACATATTTGAAATATGTATGATCTTTAAAGGAATATGCCAGATGTGTTAGCAGCAAGCGCTGCACCGTGGGTTCAACCATGTAAAAGCGGAATATAAATGGCCTAGTTTGTTTTTTAACATTTAGAGTAATATGACTAGAAATTAGTTCACAGTGGAATTTACTTAGGACTTAGGACTCAGTTGCATTAAATATAGGCCAAACATATTCATAATAGAATTCAATAGTCACAAATTGCATATATGAGCATGCATATACTTTATCTCTCTCTCTCACACACACACACACACGCGCGTGTGTGTGTGTGTGTGTGTGTGTGTGTGTGTGTGTGTGTGTGTGTGTGTGTGTGTGTGTGTGTGTGTGTGTGTGTGTGTGTGTGTGTGTGTGTGTGTGTGTGTGTGTGTGTGTGTGTGTGTGTGTGTGTGTGCGCGTGTGTGTGCGCATTCATGTTTTTTTGTGCACGTGCGTGTGCAGGCCCATGTATAATTGTATATAGGCATGCAAGTGTAGTGCATGCATTTTGTGAGCTGTCACCCCCCACATGGACAGACACATGAGTTTAACGGAGGATAGAAGGTGTGAAACACCAGCAACTTTTCCATGATATCACTCCTCTGGCATTAACCCCCGTTAATGCCTCGTCCTGCCTGTGCTCTCCTGTGCCACCCAAAAGGAAAGTCAATACGTGTGTACAGGGGGGTGAGCGAATGGGAGAGAAGCATGGAGAAAGAATGAGAACGTTGCTGTTTTATTGGCGTTTCATGTGGCTCGCTGCCAGAGCCTCTGCTTTGCATTTCCTTTAAGGGCTAATTTATCACATGTCTCACTCTCTCGCACACTCCTCCTTTTCCCCGGGTGTGTACAAGCCGAGGGTTCCTGGCGAAGGAGGGTGGCACTGCAGGGTGGCACTGCAATGCTAGTGTCCAGTGCCACGGCTACAGCACTGCCTGTCTGAAACTGCTCGCTCACCCGCAAGAGAATGTTTTCTAAATACAGTATACTTAAAAGAGCTTTTTCAAATTATGTCTTCCCTGTGTACTAGTTTTGGTTTCTTCCTGAAAGCTGAAAATCTGAGTCCAAAGGCCCAATCGAGGCCCTCCCCTATATATAACCCCTCCCCATTATCATACAACAACAGCATGTGGGCACGCCTTCAGTTCACGTGGGTGGTGCTAAGGTTAAAACCAGGTATACTTAATGAACTGGTGGGTGTGGTCACATAAAAACATACTTTTAACACTTTCTGTACACGTTTTTGGAAAAACATTCTTCGTAGTATAATCATAATACCTCATGATCATGTTCTATAGGGGTTGGCAGGGATCACGGCACGTCTTTAAAGTTTTGCTAGGGTTTTGTCCTATATAGATCCAAATTTTAGTCATCTCCAAAAACTAAATTAGAGAACATTCTCTCATATTATTTATTCTAACGTGGCTGAAGCCGTAGACAAGTTGGCAATAAAATTACGACTTCGTCCATAGTTGGCTTTCTCACCACTCTGCAACACAGCAGCTCACTTTTTTTCTTTAAACTTGGAAATCAGTCTTTTCTCTCACTGTTATTATTTTCATGAATAAATATAGGCTGTAACTTCAGCTGAATTTGATACATGTAGCATGTGGTGCAACCCCCCCCCCCCCTAAACTCCAGTCTCTCCAGTCTTCTCTTTTTCATGGACGCTGTTTCACAGAGAGGCGAGAGAGCACTCATTATAGATTATGTTAACATTACCAGTCTAATAAATCAATCAATAATGTGGAATGAAAACCCAAAGTTCATCAGACTTGTGTTACTGCTTACTTCCAGAGGAGCGCGAGGCCCCGGAGTATATACTTTCTCACGGTGTGCACTGCAGTGCGAGTGCTTAAAACAATGTGGGTTACACCATGAATATGAAGAGCACTAATCCAGGGTGTCTGCTTTCACCTCCGGGGCAAGTGAGAGGAAGAAACTGTGTTAAGAGGTGCCATATTTTAATACCGCAAAATTACCACCTGCTATTTGTCGACATGTTTGAGCATGTTTGGGCAGTGAACAAACATGGTTACATACATTGTGTGTGTGTGTGTGTGCGCGTGCGCGTGTGTGTATACATGTGTATGTATAATATATATATATGCACGCACACACACACACATTGCATAGCCTGCCCTATATTAGGCTATACACGTATGTGTATGTATGTATGTATGTATGTATATATATATATATATATATATATATACCCAGGCCATCTCCTACCCCCAACACCACAACCACCCCCTGCTGTTTTGATCTAATTTCCTCTCTTTTTTCCCCCCCTTGCTTTACCTTTCCTGCTGAAATTGATTTCTGCTTGTTTGGTTTGGCAGTAATAAGATCAACTGTAGGATTACGTTTCAATGGCATACCACCTTGAACCCCAGGCAAATGATTTGTCCAAACTTAATAATGGAAAATACTTAGGATGTATTGGGAGATGTAAACAGTAGTTGTAATAAAACAGCGCCGGAAGGGATGGGCTCCTTTAAGTTGTAAAGCCTTTTCGCTTATGTTGGCCCCTATACGTACGCTGCCTGCTACACACACCTCGGGCTCAACCCCGACTCGCAGGAATAAAATGTATCCCCGTTTTAGCCTGGCTAAAAGTCACCAATAAAAGCTATTTAACTGGAGTGGGGTCTAGAGTGTGACATGTTTTTTTTTGCCCACTGCAAAGTTGGAGCTGTAATGACGAAGGTGTACGTCTGCAAAGGAGCTAAGCAAGCCATCACTTTGCTGCTCACTCATTTCAAGTGGAATCGGTTGTTACATACAGATTGCAGAAGCTATATTGCTATTATTATTATTATTATTAATATTATTATTTGTAACATCCTACAGATCAATATAGTAAAGGGAGAGTTTTAAACATGGCTGCTAACATTGATTGAAGTTTGTTGTTAGGAGGCTGCAGCCGGTTGCCAATATGGGTTTTTGAGCTTGTATATATTACTGTTGCACAGGATCATTGTAAACTGTTAAACTCAATTTATGCTCTGTCATACAATGGTGTTGTGGTGCCAAAAATAGCCTGTCCCATCCAATTCATCGTGAGTTTGTAGATCTGCTCGATGCTGTGGAGGTCATTAACTAAACTCGTAAAATTAAATATGAATGCGAGTCATAATCACACAAAGCTATACAATTTAGTGTATTATTACTCTTTTATTCCTGGCAATCAAAATTAAATGGTCACTTTTAAACTTGGAATGACGCACACACAACACACACACACACACACACACACACACACACACACACACACGTAGTGGAGTAGAAGTAAAACTATTGAAAATTGGAAATACCCAATTAAAGTATAGGCTACAAATATCTCAAAATTGTACTTAAGTATCAGAAGGTCACTATAGTTTGCCTCCCAAGTGCTCATCAAGACCTATATCTGAGTAGCCATCAGCTGGGCGAATCCAAACACAAACTAATTATTTCAAATGCATATGCCCAAACATGGACACGTTTACAAACAAACAAATAGCTGCACAGTTGATTTGATCGTGGTTCTCTCCACGTACAGCCAGTTGCACAAAGAGCCCATTGACCCAGGGTGCCAAACTCCCTCTTGCCTAAAAAACAACGCAAATTACCACAAATTGAATCTCTGCTGGGCCAAATCCAATTTGTTATCGTGATTTATTTTTACCATCTACCAAGAATGATTAGAGGATGAGACAAACCGGACATTGGCCTGCTTTGATGGTGCCAAGACAAGCCTGTTGAACATTGTAAGAATGACATGTCATGCTTAAGTAACTTGCACTTTTGACAATGTAGAGAGTGCATGCTTTAATAAACATTTAAGTTATGTGAGGTCCACATGATGGTCACATATCTCTGCAGGTCACCAATTTCACCGTAACAGTGAGTGAGTGGCCGAGATTTGGGGTATTGGAATTAGGAGTAGAATATCTGTGCTGGTCGGAAGAAACCTTTTTAACTCCAATGGAGTTAAGGTTTTGTCCAAAGCGTTTTTTACTACTTTCCATTGGTTCAATATTTTCTAAACAACACACAGACGTAAAGGGTGTTCACTGATTTATGCAAAAGAAATGGAGTTAGGTGGTTTCCTCCCGACAGCAACGATATGCTGATAAAGTCTTATTTTATAGTCTTATTTTATACATGTGGAATGTGTTCTTGCAGCAGAGCTTCGTGAAGAAGACGCATCCCTTTAGTTTTGTCAAGGAGACATCGCTGAGATCTTAAAGAGTTAAGAGCATGGCACCGATTTTGGCCGTTGCAAGCTGGACACTGGACAAGTTTAGAATCGTTGTCCTAGAACCACGACCTTGTTCCTTCTGGAACTTGGAACGCATGGTGGTAGAGAGGAGAAGGTGGCCGAGCAGCAGGATCTGTGCCGATCTGAGGGGGCCGACTCGTAAAACACCTGTTGGCAGTACGGGCCGTGAAAGCAGGAGTTGTTAATAGCCGGCAATAAATCGCTCACTCCATTGTTCTGTCACCAAGTTGTAGGCCCACATTTCTCAGACAGATTGGTGAGGGAGAACTTTTGACAGTAACAATGGCTCTCCTGCTGCTTCGACATATGACATGAAACTTCTCAGAGCGACAAATGCTAGGCGACACCTTTGAGATTGAACATGTAAATGTGCTTTTGATTTTGTATACGGTCCTTATACCATGTAATCAGGTTCTCTCTGCATAACCATTTAAATGCTCAACCAATTTGAATAATAAAGTTGCACATGTGTCGTCTTTGTGGTACGTATTAGTCACAGACTTTAAACAGATGCTTTTTGGTGTACGACTGATATTAAGATTAAGGGACACACACTCTAGTTTATCAGAATTTAGCTTCTGTTTGCTGCTTGGGAAAGCCAACTCAGGGCACTTCTTTTCTTAATCAGTCTTTTGACAACAAACACAAGCTGTTTTGGCTAGGAAGGACCCAAGAAAGCATTGAAGAAGGTGTGTGTGTGTGTGTTTGTGCGTGCGTGCATGCATGCATGCGCGCACACAGGTGCACACTCAATGAGTGTGTGTGCGCTCTACATGCATGCTTGCATGTGTTCCTGCTTCATATTTGTTAGCATGCGTATGTGCTTTTTTCCTGTGCGCACGTGTTCATGTGCTCAATGTCACAGCATGCGTGTGCTCATCCCGCACACTCACGTCCTCTCTCAACCTTTCAACATTTTCTAAAGGCACTATTGGATGTCTAAGTCATCTGACCGATATACAAAACACAGGTAGAACAAAGGGAGAGGCAGAGAGATGGGGTTGGATGGGTGGAGGAAAGAGCAGTCGCCACAGTGCAGACAAGCCTGAACGGGACGTGACGGGACTGTCTATGGAGGAGACCTCTGGCCTATGGCCTTCTATCCAGCAGGCCCCTCACTCACAGCACAGTAACAACCTACACACACATGACACCTGGGATCACGTCTGCTCATTTTAACAACAAAGAAAGAAGGAAAGAAATCACGTATATGTTTTGAAAAATACAAAAACTTGAAAGATATACCATATGTATATTATAAACGTTATTGGACGTTTTCACAAATGTACTTTTTGTATGTCTTTTTTTTCCCATTGAGCTTTCTCAGAATGTCCAAATGAGCTCGTGTATACATGTAGAATAGATTATGCATACTATGTGTTTCGGCCATTTTTTGTATATTGTGCAATTTGTGCAATAATTATAATAATTTCTTGCTATATGAGAAACATTATAGATCAAATATGATAATAAGTCACAGAAAGGGTCTGTTTCTCTGTAGATTAATTTTGAATCTACACAATCCATACTTCAGTTTATGACAGCCCCGCTGGTTGCCATGGCACCCTGGTTGCTTCTCATAATTTTCATATATATTTCTTTCATTTACAAATGTGTTGTCCGTTATTTAATCAGTTCTTAATTGCACTCATTGTTAAATAATATTACAAAGTCACAAGTATGGTGTATTAACAGTAAAATCATCTGTGTTCATTTTACTCTGAGAGTGTGAAGATTGACCCGAAAGGGACCCATTTTACATTAAATTAACACTGAGCATTTTGCTGTTCGTTCTCCAAGTGGCCAAGCTAGCCCGAGAGCAACGAGAAAGAAAGTAGGCGACGGTCACTGTGGCTTTTCTGCATTCTCCGTCTAGTTAATGTGGAGAGGCTTTAATAAAAAGCCACCCTGTGCCAATTGAGCGCCTACAATTAACAGATTAGGGTGATAAAGAGGTTGCATGGCTGTGAGGCATGGGGGGGGGGGGGGGGGGGGCGCCTCCCCAGGCCCTCAGGGCCCCAGCGATGGGCGAGGAGGAGAGGGGAGTGAGGTGCTGCTGCAGAGGAAGGCGGGGGGATGCACTGCTGATGAAGGGCCCAGATAATCTCTCTCTCTCCCTCCCTCCCCAAACCCCACCCCACCACACCACACCACCCCTCGCACCCTTGTGCCCCGGAGCACCTTTTTCTCAAATACCTGCTCAATATTCCATTCGGGGGTGAGGTGGAGAGGGATGAAGGGAGGGAGGGGTGGGGGGCGGGGGGCTGTGTGGGGTAGGGGCGGTGTGGGGTGTGTGTGTGTATCTGCAGAGAGGAGATACAACGCACAGGAAAAAAACGCTGGAAACAAACAGCGGAACATCTGCTAAAGCGATTGTGGGGTAAATATGTTTGACAATTATTGTTTACAGTGACAGTGTGGTAACAGTTTCAACAGCCCAAATAAAAAAATAAAAAACCCCACCATTCCTCTATTTGCAGTGAAACAGATGGGCCTACAGCGATCCATTAACAACCTGTCAAAAGCCCCCTTCTCAACTTACTTTTATGTCTTTGCTTCTCAACAGTGTGAGTGAGTGGAAACGCTATTTGGGCATAATGATTATTATCTTTTTGCCCGGCATAAATCAGATACCTGCTGCTCATTGTGTGTATTTATGCTTTTGTTCTGTTGTTTTGTGGTATAGCGTATTTCTTTTCTTTCTCTTTACTTTATTTTGCTGGTTCAACAGCAAATTCCTCAGTGTCAATTTAACTCTGAGAGTGTAAAATTTTATCCGTAAGTGTATGTTTATTGTTCAGGGATAGTGCCTTGAATCCACATTTGCTATTATTGATGCTGATGTACTTTATGTTTCACTTGAGAGTTCCCAGCCAAGGAGATAAAGATTTATTTCTGTGCTTGGTAGTTTTTTGTTTGGTTCAACCATGAAATCCATATACTGTATACATTTGGGGCATTCGCTTACCTTTTTCAGCATTCACACGCTCCCTCCAGAGACCAACACAGCAGGCTGTTACTTATGAGCATGTAAAGTGTGGACTTACATGTATAACTTACATATAATAAGGCCTTCTATGTGCAAAACTATGGGTTTTAGTCAAATTAATTGTCATTGCTTGGTTGAGAAATTGAGGCTGCATGTGGCATCAGAAGTCTCTTCATCAGGATCAGGAGACTATTATTCACATTGAGAATATATACAGTTACATATAATACTCCAGGACAACCACTTTTGAACGCCTGTGTGTGTGTGTGTGTGTGTGTGTGTGTGTGTGTGTGTGTGTGTGTGTGTGTGTGTGTGTGTGTGTGTGTGTGTGTGTGTGTGTGTGTGTGCGTGTGTGCGTGCGTGCGTGCGGGTGTGCAATACAGGTGCTTGCTTCTGTGTGTTTGTGCACATGCATATGTGCATGCATATGGATACATGTCAGTGTCTGTGTGGGCATATCTGTGTGTGTGTGTTATACGTGTGTGTGCACGTCAACAAAGACTAATGTGTTATCTATCGTTACCCTTGTCACCGTTCCTCGCCAACACTGTACCGCTCTAAATACGCTCAATCAAATAATGTGTTGGGGAATAATTAACCCCCGAGCCCCCGTTGGCTCTAATTGGTGCCTATTAGAGGGCGGTATGATTCCTTGATAAACACTGAGGGGAGAGCAAATGGTGGCAGCGGCGGATGGAGGTCTGATTGGTAAGCAAAGTGTGAGAGCGATGCATACCGGGGGTAACCAACATTTAATTATCAATGAGGTTTTCGTAACACTTTGGAGAGGCCCCGGGCACTGTGTTTCCTTCAGTAATAGTAAAGGGCTGTTTTTAATGGAACTTGTGTTAAACACAGACCTGCCACTGTGAAGCTCCGGCGTTCATCCCCAACCCTTTAGCCGGAGCCGCTGTGGTGTTCATTTAGGTGATTACTGAGGGACGATTGAGCTCGTTTTGTGTGCCCTGCTGCACTTTGTGTGCGTGCACGCCACGGCAGAGGTTAACCCCTATACCCCAATATACTTTGTTGTGCGTCAATAGCAAAATAATTGCCGATCTACAAGCTATATACGTGTCGCAACACAGTGTGTTGTAACACACCTACGTAGTTCGTCAGATGTTTGTCTATCTTCACAGAATGTTTGTCTATTTTCGCCCACGCTGGGCAAAACCTGCAACTGAGTTGTCTAACCGCAGGTATACCGCCAACGGTCTGTTTACATTCCTCGTGCATGAATCCTTTGTTGTGATTGGTTGAAAAAGACCGTTTCCAGGGGAAGTGGATACAACGGAAGTACCGCCCTAAAGACACTCTGCATTAGGTCGTTGCCAGGCTTTTCTCTCCTCGAGATGAGAAAAACCTGGAAACTAGGCAAATTAACCGCACCCAACTGATCTCCCTGGCATTAGTCTGTAGTTGTAGTTATGGCAAGTCAGTTTGGTGTGTATAGGGGCCATTTCTATTGCTAATTCACAATAGCCTGCAAGCACATTTTCTCGTTTGCGATATATATTTTGTATTTTCTGACTTTGTTTTACTCACGCTAGCTGAGCGACAATTTCAAATGACGGACAGGATATACAGTAGTAGATTAAGTAGAACCTTAAAGTATATATTCCATAACCACTACAGACAAATCTGTTTGACACGGTGACAATGTTGCCACATTGTAATGAATGATTTGGCCTTGAGGGCCTTTCTCATGTCAGACTCTGCCTATTGTGACCACAGCATAACCATTGGCCTAGCTTCTGTTTCCTATAGGCTAATAAGGCTAACCAGTCAGCCAATTTTCCCCCTGAAGCAAGTTTCTTTTCTGGTTTGATTATAGGGTCATTTTAAAATGTACTTAAGCGTTTGATTGATTGTGTGTTATTTGAAAAAAAATGATAATGAAAAATAAAACATTGTGTTGCCTTGGTGCTCACAAGACCTATATAGCCTATATAGCCTATACTTCCAACATGCTTGTGGAATAATTAGTATTTCTTTCAATCTAAAGCCCAATATATTATAATACTAAATGCTATGAAAACAAGCCTTCATTAAATGAGGTTTGGATATACATTTAACGTGAAACTGGAATATAATTTAATTTGTATATTGGAAGTGAGCCTACTGGGGTGGGTGCATGGGGCCGTTCTGAAAGAGAACCAAGCTGCAGTAACTGCCTGGGGTTTGGCCCTCGTCAGAGGCCCCAGGGTTGATCCTAATCTTCAGCTACCGCTTGCGTTGGGACTGCATGGAGGTGGAGCACAGGGGGTTCAGGGTAGAGCCAAGCCCAGGCCTGACCCACTTTTCTGGGGTTCCTGACAGAAGGCAGCTGGGAGGGTGCTGGGAGCTCACGTCAACACCAGCTCCTGTAATCTGCCCCAGCATGTGACAATCATGACAAAACATGATGACACGACCGACCACAGCACTCTCTCTCTCTCTGTCTCTCTCTCTCTCTCCTCTGTTCACTGCCCGGACCGGACATCTAAAGCCCAAGACAATGTTGTCCCACTGATTATGGCATTTTAGTGCCAACTGGCACTGGAGAGACTAGATGTTTGTGATGTTTGCAAAGTTTATTTGGAGAGGTTGAGTTTTTTGGCACACAGCTATAGCATTACAAGACGGTCAAATATAGTACACACCTAACCAGAGGATAAAGGTTATGAAGAGAAAGAGATAAATGGGTAATTAAAAAGACTTTACTGATGTATATGTTTTGTATTGTTTTCAATGGACGTTACAGTACACTATGCTGGAAACACAGCGTGACGACAAGGTTCTGAGTGTCTATATTCTGAGAGCATTCATGTTTTTATCTGGTCACAGATAGTTGGAATATTTTCTACATTGGATGTTTGGATGAGCGTTTTAGAGGGTGCCTTTCAGCTGGGAAAATCATTTTGGTGGTACATCATAGGACCTTAGTCCTGAAACTTTTACAACCATTTTGAAAATGGCCTCTTCCATTTACCACAGTTATAGAAGCCATGTCTGGACCCTTGCACAGAGAGAGAGAGAGAGAGAGAGAGAGAGAGAGAGAGAAAGAGAAGCTGCACATCTGACAATCCACTGGCATGAAAGTGAGCCCCTCAAGCTAACAAATTCAGAGAGAAAATTACAGTTTTGCGCGTTTGTGTCAATATGCATGTCAAAAGGTAATTGGGAAATTGTTCTGCAATGTCAAGTCCTGTTGGCAGTGTTTAGCCTGTGGTAAGATCAAAACCATTTCTTCACAGACTCTGAGAGACCAGACCATGCACTGCACTATATGTGTTTCTCTCTCTCTCTCTCTCTCTGCTCTCGTCCTTTAAGCTAATAGTCTGCATGTCCATATGTCGTAAAAAGTTATTATGTGTTATTATCAGCCGCACTCAAAAGATCCACTGCAAATGGCGGTGAAATTTAAAGTAGTACTCATGCTCTGTCATAAACAATTACAGTTTTGATGTCAAGTGCATTTTCAAGATCATCCATTTAGTTAACAAGTGGCCTTAGTTATGGACTAATTAAGTAAAGCTTCAAGCTTCATGGACATTGTTAAATACTCTAAGCAAAGCATAAAACCCATCATTGTTAGCTTTGAGTCAAATCGTGCGTTTTCACAGTGAATTTTGCATCATTTGGGGGGAGACAATCTGGTTTGGGGTGGATGGGAAAATGCATCCTGCATTGCATCAAATGATGCAAGTATTGATGAGGATTCACATTAAAAGGTATTAAGCACAGTGAAAATGAAAGCACTGTAGGGAGTGGTAGATCATGGAGAGACAGCAATAGGCCTAATGGTAATTATTTCACAACAGAATTAACATGAGATCAACCAGGCCTTACCATGCAGGGTCCCATGCATGATCAGTAGCTCCAGATGAAGCATCAAGCATGCATGGATGAATGACTTAAGTGACATAAAACAATGAAATAAAACACTAGCATTATGAAGAACATCATGCGATCCCAATGTAAATAAGAATAAGAATGGTGTTCACGGCACTAACAGTACGTTTTAACAGCGGGCGACGGCCAGACGGATTTTCCGGAAGTGCATTATTTGTCAATGGGACCCAGAAACGACTGGCAATAGCTGCGATAGCAGGTGAACGGGCGATGGTCGAAAAGTGGGTAGGAGGAACGTCAGCCGAAAATATGAAAATAATTTTGGGCGATGTCGTCCGGCGATAGTGGACGATAGCCAATGAAATTGAAGTGTTGCTCGCCGTTGTTAAAACACACCGTTACGGTACGTAGTTTAATAGAAGGAAACTCTGGCCCGTGTACAAACTAGTGCCGATGTACACACGGTAGTGTTCATTTCCCATAGTGGCTATGGAGCGTGTACTGTGCCGACTACATTTTGTCAACGGGGGCAGCAGAGAGCCATAGTCTAGCCTACTCCAGATACGCTCCAGCCTGATAGAGCTTAATACAACCTACTAGATAATAATAATATTAATAATAATAGTGATTATTATATTATTATCATTATAATTAACATTTTAGAAGCATAGGTTATTTTTCAGTATTGATAATAGGCTACAAAATAAAATAAAACTTGACAAGGGACTTACAAATATATTTATTCAGCAACGTTAACAACTTCACAATATTGAACGCTTAATGTTCCAAAGGCCATAATGGTTTTCTTTGTCCTTATGTGCAACATGGGATAAGTAAAGGACATCACTGGCACTTCGCATTGGACTATAAGCATCATGATGTCATGTCCTACTTTGTAACTTTGTATAGGCCTATTAGGCCTAGCCTATAGGCTAGTATCTATATTTTAATATCTTATCTTATCTTATTTTATCTTTTTATTTTTGTCGCACAGCTGAGCAAAGGATCAAGTCACAAACACATGCAGTAGCTATACTCTCGTATGACTGAGGTATCGAAAACAAATCTTAAATCTGTCCCAGTAGGGCTATATATGAGGCTGTATTGGTTGAGCATTTAATTAATAAAAACGTCAACTTGCAAACTTGAACTTGAGTAGCCTATACTTTTTGGGCCCTCTCTATTGGAAATCGTTTTCAGCACAATATGAATGAACGCCATGAGACATGAACATTAATTGGTAATAGGTATAGGCCTACTATTTGCATATATCCTAGTGTACTGTACCCGCGTCCCGTCCCGTATATAGAGTAGACCTACAGCAGGGACAATTGCATGGGTTGACTTATAGTTTGACACGTGAATGATTCATTCAATATAGCTCTTTTTTGATATGTCAATCCGTTTATTTTGTTCTTTCCATCAGTCAAAATCACGATAGATACAAGTATAAACGCTGCACAAAAAAAAAAAAAAAAACTCTGAACGCCAACATGAGCAACATATGGGCGCGTTCGGAAATACCACACCGGAGCACACTCGCCTATTAGTTTGCATTGCACAGTGGGCTCAGTGCGCTATTTCCGAACGCGCCCATAGTGTTGCCTGCCTATATCGCACACCTGCGTGCCATCACCCACTGTCCACTGACAGGAAATAATGGTTACCAGAACAACCAACAACCACCCTTTCTCATAACTGATTGACATATAGCGTTATCATTAGGGCCACGTCGTTCATTTATATAAACAAAACAAAATAAACATGCAGTTTGTGCAATTTGGTGCAATTTGGCTCCAACACATTTAATTGAAGGCAGCAGCATTGTGGCTTCCGCTTCCCTCATACTGTCTTGTGAATTTACTGTCATGCCATCTTATACGCGTCTCAATCTTCCTCTGCACTTTTCATTTGTATCCCATCGAGCAATAATAATAATAATAATAATAATAATGTATATAGGCAATTTCCTCATGATATGATCTGGTATTTCAAAGCCAATAACACAAGTAAACTATCATCCCCGCATTTGATTTCCTCATGGTCCCTTTTACCAGCAGCCCTGCAGCCCCCCCCCCCCCCCCCCTGTCAACACACACCACTTCGAAAAACAAATCTTGGGCTATATTTTAGGAAACGAAACGAATAGGGGGGAAATGGACAAAAAAATAATATAAATAAATAAATACATTTAAATTGGGCTGGACTGGAGGTCTGGAGGGAGGACAGGACACAACATTAATGTTTTTGCATCCAGCTATACATGAAATGGGTCACAGATTCACAATAAAGACCTAATTCCCTTTAAACCACTTGAACCCGAGCGACAAATAACATAGGCCTATAAATTAAGCTCGCATGCATTGCAAAGTGCGCAGTAGGCTACCAACTCAGATCCAGTGTGTTGAAGGGATGGAATGGATAAATAAATAGATAACGAACGAACGCTAACCCGAAAGTTAGTGGCAAATATGAAGAATAAAAATAAAGGATGCGAATGATGGGGGGAGAGAGGGGGATTCGGGCGGGGGTGGAGGGGGTGAGTTGATTAGGTCGGGAGTGAAAGCTGCTGCTGCCTTTTGCACACACACACACACACACACACACACACACACACACACACACACACACACACACACACACACACACACACACACACACACACACACACACACACACACACACACACACACAGAGAGAGAGTAAAGTCCTTTATCATGGGGAGGCACTGACGTTGCCCGGAGCTATTGCTCGCCTGGAGCAAAGTGCTAGGATAGCAAAAGGGATTCTATCATCTAACTTCATAATAACGCCGGCGTTCGCCACAGCTGCGCGGTGACCCTTTTGTGATGGAACAGATAGCTTGCAAGATGAAATACTGTTCTTCTTCGGTGTGAAATTATCATGTCTATTAATTCAGTCAGACATCAGCGGCTTTCCTTCCCCCCCCCCCCCCTTTTCTCCTCTCTCTCTCTCTTCCCTCTGCCTCTCTTCCCCCATCATGCATGCTCTAATACTGGGGATTCTCTCATTCCATTTCTTATCCGTGGAAATATGCGATTTCCTAGTAAATGGTCCCATTTTACTAGAGTAATTTTTCATCGTTGATTCACAGAAAATAAGGCCATTCTATATGCTGTTTGGGCGTAGAGAGGAGAGGACAATCTGTAACAAAACATACGATGTCTTCTTCATATCTTTTTCTCACATATAGGTTGATTCATCACAGAAAAAACTGGGAATATGGTTCACCATATTCTCCACATAAATTGATTGAACAATGCAGTAGGCCTATACCTTTTCTAGGTTACAGGTTCGGGCTACAATTCAAGCATGACTGTTATAGAACTATATATTTTAGTTGAAAATCGGCTATTTTAATTGCATTATATTCTTGGGAAAATGTTGCCCGACATTGGGCCCTGCAACTCTTGCGTGCGTGCGTGCGTGCGTGTGCAGGTGTACGCTCGAGAATGCGCATGCCCATTTGGATGGATTAAGATAGGCCTATTTGCTGCATCATCATCATCATCATCATCATCATCATCATTATTATTATTACTTGCCAAGCAGAGCGTATAAAAGTATTGTGGTCGGCTGGACCAATAGTGTTATGTATGGCATGGTATTTTGGTCCCTAAGCCTAATTGGCTGTTGATGGTGACGTAATTAAGATATGTTTAAATGTTGGGTGGTTAAAAGGTAACGTATTTTATGTATGTGCATGTACTGTTATGTTTGTCGGTATAAGAATGGTGGTCCCTAAGGTCAATAAGGGTCTAAAAGATTAAAGAACAGCAGTTGTAAAGACATTAGTTATAGTAGCAGTTGGCACGCTCTGCTTGCGCACAAGTATAGACCATTATATGGCCTATACTTGTGTACAAGGTGCAAGTTACTTGGCACCTCGGCAGATTGCATTTCTAGTTATTATTATTATGCAGTTATTATGTAATAACAAGTATTGTTTTTGTTGTCGTTATCGTTGTTATTCGGCCTAGGGAATTGCTTTGCTTAAGGCTGCATGCCTATAGCCATATGTCAGGGTGCATGAATGGCCTTTTGCTCATTTCCTTGAATAAATTTTTATATAGGCTATATTTTTGGGGGGCCTTGAATGAACAGAGGTCTGTTCAGCCAATGACAAACATATAAATGCTGCATATCATATGACAGTCACAGTGAGTGACTTCTATAAAACGTGGACACAGTCCGACACACCACCACCACCACATCCCAGCTGTAATCACTGCACATGCAACCGACTGCCAACTGTCAATCTTAACGAAAGATACTCTCCGGTGACCAACATGATCACCCACCCAACAATGGTCAGACATGTGCTATCCCTATCCATATAGACACACACACACACACACACACACACACACACACACACACACACACACACACACACACACACACACACACACACACACACACACACACAGAGAGAGAGAGAGAGAGAGAGAGAGAGAGGGGGGGGGGGGGACAAAAACGTAAATAAACAGGCACGTGACAGCGAAAATAAATAAAACATTTTAGGATGCTGCTTTGCTTACGAAGCGTGAAGACGTTTTGGTTAAACGCTCATTTGTGTCATCTGAAAAGTCTGGGGTTTTGTCGGTTTGACAATGAGGGGGTGAGGGGGGTGAGAGAGAGAGAGAGAGAGAGAGAGAGAGAGAGAGAGAGACCTTAAAAAAAGAGTTGATTGAAATGGCGTGTGCCTGGCTGACGGGAGCCAGCGAGGGACAAAGCCCTACGCAGCCATGGCCACTCGAGCAATTATTCCTCCACGCTGCATTTGGATTAGTGCAATGGAAAGAAGCATATGTTTTGCCCCGGGCGACACTCCCCCCGGCTGGCTTCAGAGAATGCAGAGAGAGAGGGGGGGGGGGGGGGTAACTGAAACTAGAATATGAGTGAGCAGCATTAGCCGTGAGGAGAAACATTATAACACAATTTTAATCCGCTCTCACTTTCCCCCACATATATTTGGGCTACACAAGTCTGTGAAATACACCCCAGTGACTGGACAACAGTGATTTATTTGGAATGATTTGTGACGCACAATCAGGCTTGCAATGCCCCTCGTTCAAGCATGTATAGGCCGTGTGTGTGTGTGTGTGTGTGTGTGTGTGTGTGTGTGTGTGTGTGTGTGTGTGTGTGTGTGTGTGTGTGTGTGTGTGTGTGTGTGTGTGTGTGTGTGTGTGTGTGTGTGTGTGTGTGTGTGTGTGTGTGTGTGTGTGTGTGTGTGTGTGTGTGTGTCTGTGTGGTGGCCTCTCCCCGTACTTGCAGATGTCAACTCTGTGCTAATCAAACACCTATCATTTTTCTGAATGGCCCATATTGCGGTCCAGTTATTGAGCTCCCGGCTTCGCTCCCACAGTCCACTCAAGACTTTGTTTATTCAAAGTCAGTTAATGTTTTCTAATCGATTACGTGATGTCTCAAGTAATCAAGGGCGATTTGGTGAAGTCATTGACCTCTCTTGGCTTGTTGGGCCCCGGCTTGAATAGTAGGTATAGGCTAATGCCCAAAGGGGGTCAGTCAGTCGCAGGCGGGGGTCCGGATTTCCTAAATGACGGCTGATGTCAGACTTGAGGACAATTAGCCATTTTGCGCTTCAATGCAAACTTCAAAATCACATAATTCGATTGCACCGATCACCATATCAGATGTCATAGAGGAAAACCCTGCTTAACCTCCACGCCACTCGCTGTTAAACCCATAATGTGGAATATGTCAGAATTAGAAAACGATGTGATAAGATTGACACGATGAGACGATTAGCTTAATTGACGAAGTCAACGAAGACGAATATATTTTACACATTATTGCGCCAATAAATCAAGTACGCGTATATATTTTCTGTAGGATGCATCATTTCCATGCATCACATCACACCACATCCAACCACCGCCAATTCGCATTAAGATGTCATGCCATGCCACACAAAGTTTACCAGCAAGTGGAGATTTATTTCCACTATACTAAGACAACTGACAGTTGACAGTATAGGCCTATCCGCTTAAATGTCAAGAGGACATCTGGGCTTGAATCGAATTCACGTCACACCAAACAGCCTAATATCGGCTGCATGCAGGCCATGCAGTCACAGTGAATATTAAATCTAGGCCTTGTATCATAGCTGTTGCCCTAAATCCTCCCAGGCAAGCAAACTCCAAGGTATAGCTGCCTGCAAGCGTTACGGTGCAGACTTCTGCACATAGTGACGGTGCTGCTAGAGGCTAATTAGGCCATGCCTGGTAAAAAGAAAAAAGAAAAGAAAAAGGACGAGTCGATGTTATGGTCGACAGAAGACACTCAATTCACGAAGCAATATGGCTCAACAGCATCAGCTAAATACTTTCTGACTGCATAAACATGGGCTGATTGCGAGTGAGTCCTTTAAAATGCCTGGTATAAACGCACTCCTGCGCCGATTGTTATATAGGTCTATATAACATTCATGGTTGTTGTAGTTATATAAATATAACAACAATATAAATATCCTTCTCTATGTTTCCCAAGGTGTATTCCACCAGACTATAACAACAGGCGCACTTATTAATTACTATAGGTTACAGGAATCAGCTGTAATTGGTTTAGTTGAGACAAGCAGCGGTTATGGATTGAATTAGCCAAATTCAGTTGGGTATTGCTGTACTGGCTCTTCAAATTTCGGGCCTCTTCGTTTTTTGCAAATTACTTTAGCTGTGAGGCATTATGCAAAAACCAGCTCTACCTGTTTCAGATTAAATGGGGTAAAATTGCAATTTCGTATTAAAAATTAATGCAAATTATAGGCCAGTATCAGTGTAGACAAACGAAAAACAATGGGATTTGGACTTACAACCCCAAATCCATCACATATATAAACAAACGCAATTACAGGCCTCGCGATCCTCTCTCTCAACCTATATAGCAAGATATAGGTCTAACAAGCTTTCGGCATGCACCATTGTAACAGATACCACTATTTCTAATGCTTTCGTTTCGCATTCAAAACATGCTTTCATTCAGCCAAAACCCGCTACATTTATTATTAAATAACATTAGCATTAATGACACATGTGAGAGGGGGGCTTCCCGTTTCCCTAATACCAATGAATGCTCCTTTAATACGATTGTTTTCCTTTAAAGTGACTATTTATGCTATTTCTTCCCCCACCACATCCACCAGCAGTAGCAGGCGCGGGTATATACTCTATCCCCTTTATGAGTGAGCTATTGTGCCTGAGGACAGGATCCCACACACAATCTGAGGACTGAGCCAACAAAAACAGGGCCTGACAGACAATGCTTCGCTTCACCTGCTCCGCACCGTGCATCGCAATTATGCCAAGGACATGTACAGTTAGGCTTCATTCACTCTCTCACTCTCTCTCTCTCTCTCTCTCTCTCTCTCTCTCTCTCTCTCTCTCTCTCTCTCTCTCTCTCTCTCTCTCTCTCTCTCTCTCTCTCTCTCTCTCTCTCTCTCCCTCTCTCTCAAAACAACCGCCTCAGAATTAAAGCACGCACGGCTGTCTGCCGGGACCGAAAAATCATGCAGATGATAAATATGGCCGCTAGTTTGAGTTATGGGAGATTGGAGAGACACACGCACGCACACGCGCACACAACACAGACACACACACACACACACACACACACACACACACACACACACACACACACACACACACACACACACACACACACACACACACACACACACACACACACACACACACACACACACACACACACACACACACACACACACACACACACACACACACACACACACAAGAGGAGGAGGAGGAGGGGGTTGGTCGCTCAGGACTCCATCTCCCAGTGTCAGTGTTACAATATTTTAAACTGCATGGCTACCAGACAGTGAAATAGGGAGAGAGAGAGAGAGAGAGAGAGAGAGAGAGAGAGAGAGAGAGAGAGAGAGAGAGAGAGAGAGAGAAACAATAGCAAGATGCATATATATATCAACAAACTGATTCATGCTCCAGACGAGATATTCCGAGCTTGCATGGTGCCACGCCATCAATACACAATCACACTCACTCAGTTCAGTTATGCAATGGGGTCGCTCTCTGCACCTCTGCACGCAAAATATTGCTAAGCCACCATCTGATATATGGCGTCACGTGCCATATAGCCAACGTGAGCGTTTCTATATTAGTCCGTCCACCACATACTCCAAATAGCCTACATACACACATGTGTGAACAAAAAAGAATGTCAACGTAACTAAAGATTGCAAAATATCATTTGAAAATCCCCCCGCGCGCTACAAATTGCATTGCAGAGCGCGCCTGTAATAGTGAACATGCAACGACTGATCATTGATTACAGAGCGAGGCGAACAGCAAATATTTAACGCCTGTCTTTGAACAAGGCTCGCGCATGCACACAATATCGTGACAGAGAACCAATAGCATCACGATTCACAATCAAACATTATAGCCTGCACACACACACACATGCACACACACACACACACACACACACACACACACACACACACACACACACACACACACACACACACACACACACACACACACACACACACGTCTGTGTGTATTAAATAGTCCATCTCACTGATTTTTAAAGAACGGTTTAGCTTCAGGGCTGGCGCTGCACACTTCAGCCGCAAAATGTATATATGCATTGTTTTGTGTCGTTTGGCCTGCAAAACCCCTCTGTTTCGTTTGCAAACGACCCTGCGCTCTAAACTATGGAGTTTAAAGTCAGATAGATTCTTTTTTATTATACGTGAGGGGAAACAATGAGTTCAGCTGCTTATTGCATGGACCAATCGTCAGGGGAGGCTTAAACTCAATTACTGTAACCGTACTGAATAGGGAAAAAACTGCAGAGAACAAAAATACACCCCAGCGTATCAGCCAGTGAATAAAAAATTAAAACGTATGAATAAAAATCGACATGAAGCGTATCAAATATTTATTTTTTTCTGGGCAACAAAGGACTATAATACATTGACAGGCATGGGAACTATTGCCAGCACATGTCTATACAATACAGCTAAAACCGCCTCCAATTTTTGGACATATCGGACATAAGATTTCAGGTGGTCCCAAAGAATGTTTCTGAATGTCTTCAAACAAATATATAAAAAAAAGACAGGTTTCCATTTATTGCTTTCATGGTGCTTCGAGGAGAGAACAGGAGATGAAACGTATTCTGATTGGCACAACACATAAAAGCTTGTATAAAAACAAGAAAATAGAAACACAAAAACAGTTGAGTCAGGGTCTCATTTATGCTCTTTTTCAATTAAAAAAAACTGAATAAGGATGATATATATAGAGAGAAATTGAAGTTTATTTCTATTAAATTTGTTCACTTGCTTCAATGTTGCCTCGACATGCTACAAGAGGGCTCAGTTGAAATATCCCATAGAAAAAAATACCCCAAACTTCTGTTTTTCTAAGAACCATAAAATCACATGAAGAACTAACCGAATATTCAAACCCACTAAAACAGGAGGCACCAGATAAATAAAAAAAAGAGAAGTTTCAACAGACGCACCATATGTACAATTCCCATTAAATTACACATAAATAAATATATACATACATGAACACCGATTCCCTTATAACCGCGAATCGTGTTGAAATTCAAAAGTTCAAGTTGGTCGCTTGGAGAGAAGTGACGAGAGAGTAGCCTACAACTTAAGTCATGACATGGAACTCTGGATTTTCTCTTTTTTTGTGTGGTTTTTCAAGTTTATTATTCACAATACTGATAAGAATTCATCCTCTTTTTTCTTTTTTTGTCACGGCTACAATCGTAAAATTGAGATATAAGGAAGGATCGCTGGATTTCAGTCCGTTTCGTTGCAGCTCATGATAAAAAATAAAGGGGAGTAGACATTAAAAAGTCCTCTGGGTGAAGGAAGACACCTTTCCCTCTCCACCTGGAGCTGTGCAGCTTCTCTCGTTTCTGGTTCTTTTCTTTGTCTTTTCTTATCATTTCATATCTTTTTTTCTTTCTTTTTTTAATATGGAGGGAGTGGAAGAAGATTCTTGCGTCGTTTCCCCGTGAATCCAAAGTGGAACGACGTAGTAAAAACAAACATGTAAAATCGCGCGCGATCAGGAAGTGGCACGTTTAACTTGATCAATAGTATTTATAAGGTATTTATAATATTTATATCGGGTAGGTTGGTCGACAGGGGGACCCGCGGCCTTTGGCAGGTGCATGAAATCACTTTCTGTGCTTCTCATCCTTGTCGCCTTTAGTGCCGTTATCTGAGTGACCGTTCGGATTGTTGTTGAGGTACATTTTGTCCATGGCTTTGATCGCCTCGGTCAAATAGTTCTGGAGGGCTGTGAGGGCCGCGCACATGGCCGGGGTCCCGAATCCGTGAGAAATTAGACTGAAATGGGTCAAGCAGCTCTGAATCCCCGGTTCAAGAATAGGCTGTGGCCGTGAATTCCCCAGCGGCGTTCGGTCCTGGGAAAGCAGGTCTGTGAATTCTTTGCAGATTTGCCTAAAAAAAAAGAGAAAAAAAGGAGGAGACAACGATCGTGTTAATTACCAATCAAGAACGTCAAAAAATGTCCAGCAGCTGCATGTGATGAGGCGCCTTCTGATAAACAGACCCTTGACTTATTGGGTCAAACTAGTCCAATCCGTGGTGTAATAATTAACAGCTGTTTGATTATAGACGTCCATCATCAATATTGCATGCATGGTGAGTGGGGGGGGGGGCATGCCTTGCAAGCTTCTGCAAAGAGGAACTCCCATGTTTCAGACTATATATGAATTACGAAAATAAATAAAAAGTCTATCTTCAAGAACCGCGGGAGTTTGGCGTTGGAGCTGTGTCATGTGTCAGTGTCGATGAAAACAAGGAGCAAACAAAATGGTTGCGTGTTGTTGAAGGCAAGCAAGCCTGTTCAAACGACACCACTAATAACACTATATAGGCTATTATTAAGCTATATATACACACACTGTGTTATGCCACACTCGGTGGCATAACACACACTGCGCGTGCGCGCACACACGCGCGCACCCACGCGCGCACACACACACACCATGCTTACATAAGAGGTCCAAAAAATGCTGAATGAAATGCATATTTAGAAGTGCTGTGAAATAGGCTAACCTTTATGGGAGTGTGTGGGATCTAGAAAGTGGAGGGTCACACTCAGAGTGGCGAGAGTGACAGTTTTATCAATGCCTTCATATCACAAGATATAAGAACAAAATGGCTACACCTTCATCAATGCGTTTGTTTGTTTGTTTGTTTGTTTGTTTAGTTTAAACTGAAATAAAATATAACAAAGCAAGCCCATGCAGTATTTAATTAAGTAGGCCTACATTTTCTGACATAAATGCATGTGTTTTATTTGGCATGTGATATAGGCTATCATTACATGTCTATATCAACAAATTACTTTTCAGATTTTTTTTAAATTATTGTGTGTGTGTGTGTGTGTGTGTGTGTGTGTGTGTGTGTGTGTGTGTGTGTGTGTGTGTGTGTGTGTGTGTGTGTGTGTGTGTGTGTGTGTGTGTGTGTGTGTGTGTGTGTGTGTGTGTGTGTGTGTTGTGGGCTGTCACACAAGTAAACACATAGCAGCACTGATCATGGATCCACTTTGGGTGACACAGTGAAATGGGATAATAGCACTTACTTCGTTGCCAATAGCATGTTTTTTCTTTGGACTTGTTCATTTGGGTCGGAATGCTGACGGTTTACATATTCAGCTACTGCCTTGGCTGGAAACTCGGTCTCGCATACGTAACCAAAATCCCTGGCAAGATGCACTGCTTCGCCTGAGAAAGAAAATAAAATAAAAAACATGCCCGATTGAGTGTGCTGAATGAGTGTGTTTGTGTAATATGTTTCGCTCAAAACTGCACATGGTGACATCTAATATAGATCAATTAACACTTCCCTAATTAACACTTAATTAACTGACAAACGAGCCCAGGTCCAAAGTGGTGCCACTGGGTTTGACCCTGCAGACAGTATATATAGCCCATAGGCCTATAATAAGCACCTGTTTACCGCCCCAACAATCGGGCTTAATAACAACAAAACCGCAGGCAAGTTACACACGTCATCATATAGCCTAGGCCTACCGTGAGAACGGTTAAAATATGGGGGGAGAAACATGTTTTCATATGCGGATATGAAATATCAGAAGGGGGCGTCATGCTTAACACCATGACATTGATTACCAATGCCCACACATTACTGACAGTCCAGCAGATCACAACGGCATAGGGAAGCAATTTTAAAAGGCTAGGAGTTAAATCCGGGTCCCCCCTTTTTTTCTCTCTCTCTTTTTTTTTTTTTTTTTACAGACTTCAGCCATGAGAATCGCAGGTTCATTCCACCGAGAGTATAGGCTAGTCTGAGCTAGCTCTAGACTCTCTCTGTTGATTTGTTCAAGTCTTTGGTTTTAATTTCCTGAAACAGTTGGGTTTTTACTGCGGGGCTTCCTGCCCATAAGCCTCCACTCCGGAAGAACGCATGCGCCAATTAGCATCAAAGCTGCAGTCCGGTAAACTCGTTTCCATAAAATGGAGCGGATCATAAATAATAACAGCACGTTCAGAAACGCCAGTGTCCCCTCCGCTAAACAACCTCTAGTGTCTTCAGGCCACCTACTATACCCCGTGCAGGCCTCTCGCCAACCACCTTATCCTTAACAATCATACATTTCTTCAGGCTCATTACAAATACAGCACCAAATTTCAATGAAGCATTCGGTCCTCGTCTGCAATAATGATTAACTGGGACCAATGAACCATCACAGGCTTTCACCTTTTAAAACCCACGGCACAACCAAATACCACTGCACTGAATAATAAGGTTCAACTTTGCAAGCTAAATGGATTTATCCAGTACCAGTATAGCGAAGAAAGGCATCCTTGCAACCACATTATAATTGACTAATTTATTCTTTAATGGGCCCGCAACAAATATAGCTCCTCAATAGGTCAGCATGCCCTTTGTATATGCAAAAGAAATATCCACTGTCTGAAAAGCCACGACATATACACGACTATTAATAGCTGTATTAATGTTGCCATTAAACCATATCAGGCCCAACAATAATGTCGAAAACAATAAGGAGTTAATCAATCAAATAATATCTTCACCCATGAGGTGGAAAAAATACAGTCCAATAAGCAAGCAACACACTCAGTAATTAACTCGATGCCAGCACAAATGCACTGAGCATAAACTAGGCCAACCATGGACCTGCAAGTGTCGTAAAACGATGCAGCCGATGCTGCAAAGCCACAAGAAGAATGATCAGCTCCATTCTTTTCTCTCCAAACACACATAGCCTATCCTTCATGCATTATTACTTGCTGAGGCAAAGTCAGTCCAAATTACACGGATGAGCGCCTATATTATGCTGATTTTGGGCGGGCGCCCCCGTTAGAGGCACCTGCTATTGCAGGAGCCGCAAAACCCAAGTCGGTGGTTTTAACAACCATGCACGCCAACTTACCTTCGACTAGTGACGTCAGCAGGGTAACGTTCGCTGCCTTGCGTCTACCTGCGGGTAGATTCAATCCGATTTTATCCAGTTTCTCCCTTAAGGATCTGCCTCCATTCTTAGACTTTGCCCTGTGACAACAAAAAGAGAAATTAAATTAATATCTGGTGCAGAAATTCCCATTGGCCTATATCTCCATGAACTTGCATATGTTATGCCTTTTGGATAGGTGGACATTTAGGGACAACTATATGGCACAAAACAATTGATTTGATTTGGGTACTTTTTTCTGTAAATCGAGCATGAATAAAAGTTTAAAAGAGCATCATCCCATCAGACCCATATTCATCAGCAGACATGTGCAACATTAATAAATAAACGAAATCTACTTGGCTGTCTATATTATAGCAGGCCTACTCTACAGCACTTCAATAGACTGTTCACCAGAGACCAATGTTTTCATGCGTAATGCTTTCACTGGGCCTATACAGTGCCGAGGTTGAAACAGACTAGGCCTACATTAATTTGGGGGCTGGTGCACATCGACACTGAGAGAGAGAGGGAGGGGGAATGGTGGGGAGAGCGAAATTCAGTGCGAGAAGTTAATATGGAATTTAACAGACCTCTCCTGCTTTAAATGCAGGAGCTAGGTGTCATGGTTGGTCGATTTTAATTATTCTTGGTACAGAGAAGAGAGGGGGGGAGAAAATGAGAGGAGTAGGGCTATAGAGAGAGAGAGAGAGAGAGAGAGAGAGAGAGAGAGAGAGAGAGAGAGAGAGAGAGAGAGAGAGAGAATGTAATGTTT
>NC_139712.1:14899342-14905068 GCF_964188405.1 Protomyctophum parallelum | reverse complement strand
CTTGCTTTCCATCTCGGCTCACCTTCTCAACACTCCGCCCAGCAGTGAAGCGTTGAGGCACTCGGGCGGCGAAAGGCGTCTCTGTACTTCCGCCACCGTGACCTTGTATTTTGATGTGGAGCTGAGCAGGGATAAGCGGCCCGGAACCGAGCAGAACACTTCGTTTGGGTTTACCACGCCGCCAAAGAGACCGTCTTTATTTAACTGGATAGCTGAGATGTTGTTGTTCTTGGATAAGGAAACTGGACCTAGCAAGGGGTGGGAGAGCGAGAGAGGGTGTGTGTGTGTGTGTGTGTGTGTGTGTGTGTGTGTGTGTGTGTGTGTGTGTGTGTGTGTGTGTGTGTGTGTGTGTGTGTGTGTGTGTGTGTAGGGGGGGAGAGAGAGAGAGAGAAAGAGAGACAGAGAGAGGAGAAAAAGAGACCGTGCCCAGTGAATTTCATGCAATGCAAAGCCTTAACTAAATGAGAAGGGGGATTTAGGCCCCAGATTAGAGTTCGGCTGTACAATGTCAGAAAACAAGAACAAACTAAAACGAGTTTTATGAAGATAATTGATAATTGGTACCAATAAAAGTAGGCTAATTGCATCTTTCATTCCACAAACGCATATATAGGCCCTATAACCATAATTACAATAATAAATAAATAATAATAAAAATAATAAATACTGCACATTGCTGACAAATTTCTAAAATGGAACACTCAATAACGTGTATGTAGGCTCGTGTTGAGGAGAGAAACGAAAACATTCACGGCGAAGCTGCAGGAGGCTATTTTGTACAAAAAAGGCTATATCCATCGTGGATTCACACACACGCACACACACACACACGCACACACACACACACACACACACACACACACACACACACACACACACACACACACACACACACACACACACACACACACACACACACACACACACACACACACACACACACACACACACACATTTTAACACGCATGCACACGATCGAATAAAACAGCGTCGCTCGTGTGATTTCACATCGGGGTGCCTTGCCGTGCACTGGCAATGGGCTTATCACCGTTTTGTGCAGTAACCGGAGACAAAGAGGGGGACGGTGCGGCTTCGGATAGATCACTTGTGACATTAATGGCTCAGGGGAGCCTAATAGAGACAATAGGAGTTAAACGAACTCTTGAGATTACTAATATAAGAAGCCAATTATCATGTTGATGTATACGGAAGGAAAGAAAGAGCATCTCTCAACGTTCATCTCACGTGCGTCTAATTTGACCTGACAAAAGGCTCGCACATGGCGCGGCGACTTGAACCCCACCACCATGGTGAGGCCTCGTTGTACCCGGCCTAAACAATGCAATTAAATAACTGACAGTAGCCTACAGTATAGGCCTATATTGTGTGTGTGTGTGTGTGTGTGTGTGTGTGTGTGTGTGTGTGTGAGATTTTTTTTTTTTTTTTTTACATATATATATATATATATATATATATATATCGATAAATATTATTTTACACAAATAGGCTATTTGTTTTAAATGTCCCCTGCATTTCCCCCCCACAAACCTAGACTCCTTCTAAATGTAGGTAGGCTATCATATTGCACAGTGTATGCTACATAGTTAGCAACTTCCATTTTAGATTTGACCATGCAGTGTAATTGCTGCCCATCGGCTTACACCATTTAAGCGATTATAGTCTTGCTTTCTATCTGTTCCCATCAACACAATAGGCCTACACAACAAAGTCCACCAGCTCGTCTCATCTCGCTACTCTGATTTGGAGGGGAGAGAAAAAAAGTGCCAGCCAGTTTGATGCACTTGGAAACCGTAATGAAAAATAGGCTACTGCGTATTAGCCCCCCTCGGATCAGTCAGGCATTACCGCATTGCATCGAGTTCTCTCGAGCAGAATGGCGCGCGCGTCTCTCTCTCTCTGTGTGTGTGTGTGTGTGTGTGTGTGTGTGTGTGTGTGTGTGTGTGTGTGTGTGTGTGTGTGTGCGCGCGCGCGTGCGAGGGGGCGCGCGCGTGTGTGCAGCTTGTGGAAACATGCATGATATCTCGGAGGAAATTGCTTACCTTTTTTAATTACAGTCTGGTCGGGGATGTGAATTCCTTGATCCTCCACATGCTGAGATACAAAAGAATGGGACAATTTTAGCAGTGAAACGCAGAAAAATTAAACATCTACGAATTAGCAGTGAGCGCACGTCCAAGATGTACTGGCTATAGTAGACCAACGGAGAGGGCTATACAAAACTAGCAGCGGCCGCACGCAATTATCCAACATGGAGGCGATCTGGGCCTATACCTGTTATTATTAAAAATCAGATTTATAGAAGTGATGGATATACGGCTCTGTCGTGTCAACAGACTTAACTAACGAATCCGTGTCGCCCCATAATCTTGACCTAATTTTCTCCTCTTTTGGCTATTATGCTCACAACCAAACTAGTTATCTATGGAGGTATAACAATTACGGCTAATAGCTTATTAAAGGTCTATGGTGTAATTGGGGGACTGTCGTTGGTTGTTTCTGACTGGGCGATAAATAAATACATAATACAAAAAATCAGAGAGCATGTTTTGAACGAGATAGAGAATTATTAAATATTTTACGATTTGACATAAATTTATACATATGGCTATACGTCGTTCTTCGTGTGGTCTGAGGTTTTATAGTAGGCTACGTTGCGCCAATCTGAAGTGATCAGATTTGTTTTTCTTATTTTTCATTGATAGAAATAGAAATTCAAATTAAATCAGGGTACCTTAAACGGACATACAATTAACTAAAGAAAGGGATAATCATAGGCGAACCTCTAGACAAAACGGCATCCAGTTTTCATTCTGGGACAATATTCTGTGTAAAATCTAAACAAAACTAATTATGTCCTTATTGATTATAACTCAAAACTGACTGCCACGGCTGACCCTATGGGGGCAAGTCTGCACTGACGTAAGCGTAAATACCGTTTAATTACTTCTTAAAATAAATAAAATAAAATAAATACTTTAATCGTAAAAATGATCAATTCCAACCTATAATTCTACGTTAATTTTCTATCCATAATGTATCTGTAAACCAAACCTGAGAGGAATGTCTCTAATAAGGTTATAATAATAATAATAATAATAATAATAATAATATCCAATACTACTACTATAGGCCTATCTAATTATTTAGGTCATATGGGTACTTGGCTGCAGGCTATATATTTGTTTACATCTTCTTATTTTTTAAACGACCATAAATAAATTGAAATCCTATATTTAAACAGCAGTTCCAACGGCATATAGCTATAGATATACCTGAATATAATATACCTGAACGTCTTCTAAAGAGTGAGGTATTCCATGGATAGGGATAGAGTCTGACAGTCCCGAATCGAGTCCGTGGCCGGAAGGTAGAAGCACCTCCCTGCGGTACTCCCGACACAGCTGATGGGGCAAGCCGCGGTGCTGGTGCAGCAGGCTGGACTCCTGGCTCTGCCTCTGGCCGGGCCAGCCCGGGTGCTGCTGCTGCTGGGCGTGCAGGGAGTTGAGGGAGTACGGGTCGTTGACGTGGGAATAAGGGTCCTGAGACTGCGGGTAGATGGGCTGGTACGGCGGGGGAAAGTACGGAGGCTGGAAGTCCGAGTTCGGCGTGTGGGAGAGCGGCGGGGCGCTCGTGTACGGACTCTGGCCCACGCCGCCCAGCTGAGGTAGCCTGGCTGTGCCGTTGCTGGTACCGTCATGACGATCCTATACGTGTCAGAAACGGAGAGAATGCGGAGAATACTTTTAGACAGGAAAGGCTATTTTTTGGGGGGAGAAACGTATAGGCTATAGCTGCACGAAAGAATGTGTTTTCAGCTCTGAGTAGCCTATACTGCATGTGTGTATAGCTATACGCTAATGTGTGGGCCAAGTCGCTGGCGGGGAATTAGATCAAGTACACACGACTATATCGAATTAAAACATTTATCACTCAAACGGATTACAAACAATAATGACAGCATTGTCGGGTATAGGCTACTGAGGCGCAATCATCCAACACTGACCACATGCCCCGAAGTTCTTTGAAATGCCGAAACATATAGCCTATAATGTTAAAAATGTTCAAAGTCAACAATGAAAGGGTGTATCGAAATTCCAAGAAAAGCCCTAAGGAAAGACTGAATAATGCATTTCTTCGTCACATTCCCAGGTAAGGCTTATTTGCGTACGAGGTTGGCAAAAATAGTTTTCAGTTAAAAAAATAAATAAATGAAAACATTAGCCTATATAACCCAAATCGAAAAATGCATTATAAGAGCCAAGTATAGCAGTTAACATGGAACAGCCCAGCAACTTACCATCGCGGAAAAGCTGTGCACTAACATCATGTAAAGACTTTTCGGGCGATTCTATGAAGAATCACAGCTCAAAAAACAACGGGAATAGAAAAGAAAAAAAAAAGACCCAGCAATGACTCTCTACTGCAAGATCACGATGCCCAACGGTCAGATATGCGCCAAGGCGGAACGATAATCCATCAGAATTTGGTTTTATTCCCACTCATTTGAAACTAAAAAAAAAAAAATGCAGATATGCTCGGCTTGCAGGTTGTGGGGTTGAAAGTTTTGTTGATATCCCTTTTCGCCCTCGGTTCTCCCGGGTTTCTAGTATATCACAGCTGCTGTCGTCCTATTCACTTGGAGCTCATCTTAGCAAAGAGCAGCTTCTTCTTTTCCTTCGGACTCCTAATAGAAGATATTCATGACTATAAATATTACACGAATACTTAATAAGGAAAGAATGGTCGGAAATCGAGCGTGAAGCGAGGAAGCAACTCGGAGGCAGAGTGTGCACTAAATGACGTCCATTGAAAGGAGAATCAGTAGCCTATATCTAATCAGCGATGGAGTGAGAGAGAGAGAGAGAGAGGGACAGGGGAGAGAGAGAGAGAAAGAGGGAGTGAGCAAGTGAGTGAGTGAGGAGGGGTTGTAGTGGAGACAAAAAAAGAGGGACATTCTCTGGCGTCTGACGAATCAGAGCGAGGGGGGAACATTTTAAAAGGTGAAAAGTGAAAGAAAGACAGAATGAAGGGGGGACGAGAGAGGTAGAGAGAGAGAGGGGGAGAGAGAGGAGAGAAGAAGGAGCTCTATATGGATGGAAGAAACAATGTGCACCTCCGAATTGTGTGAAAATCCAGCAAACGCTGAGGGCATCATCTCAACTGGCACATTTTGACTGTCGAGAGGGCTGCTGTCTGCTCGCACTGTCCCTTTGTTTTTCACACAAGATTCCGACGGCTCGCTTTCCTCCATGGCCTTTCTGTCTCTCTCTCTCTCTCTCTCTCTCTCTCTCTGTCCGCCGAATTATTCCACAGTTTGCTCGACTTCAAAAAAACCATGCCAGACGAATTACTAACTTTCACGGGATATTATGTATTTTTAAGCAAAATGAGGAGAAAAATAATATGTCCCAAAGTTCGCAGGGATACCCGGATCTGCTGCATGCGCGCAAGAGAAATCCTCAGTCCACTCCCAGTTTCACCGTAGCAAATTTATTTACACGCGCGACCATTACAAAAAACAATCTTCCAAAAGAGACTTCACATAATGAAACAATCGGGTTCGGCTCGCAAATAATGCTCTGCTTCTACGCTATAGAATTAAAACATAATCACTGCACATGTGGACAGAGAAAGCCTATAGCCAGCGTTTGTTTTCCTGGTCCTGCCGTGCCTTGCCGTTGCCAAATGCCCAGCCTCTGTCTCCA